>NW_027754439.1:0-301 GCF_054177405.1 Leptonychotes weddellii | reverse complement strand
CATTCCAGACATCACGTACAACACAGACAGAACTTACTTAATTAGCCACACCATCTCAGCAAGAAATGTGGGGCACACTCAAATTTGGATTATTCAAGGAGGGTTTAACTATATTTTGCCAAAGTGTGAGCAAGCAAGTGTGGGGAAATCTATTTGGTAACATTGGAGCCATTCCTATCCCAAGCCCAAGGGGATGAGGGGAGCAAATGGTTATTGGAACACAGAGGGCCACCCAACAGGAGCTGTCCCCCTGTGTTGATATCACGGGGAGAGAAATGGAGGATTGCATACCCTAACATCC
>NW_027754438.1:0-301 GCF_054177405.1 Leptonychotes weddellii | reverse complement strand
ATCAGCTGCTGAGAGAGGGATGTGAAAATTTGCCACTCAAGGATTTTATTTTTCTTGCAGGTTTTTTTTGAAGATTTCATTTATTTACTTGAAAGAGAGAGCAGAGAGAGAGAAAAAGCATGAGTGGGGGGAGGGGCAGAGGGAGAGGGAGAAGCCCACTCCCTGCTAAGCAAGGAGCCCGATGTGGGGCTCAATCCCAAGTCCCTGGGATCATGACCTGAGCTGAAGGCAGACGCTTAACTGACTGAGCCACCCAGGGGCCGCAAAAGTTTACACTTGTTGGTCAGTTGGCTGGTTTAGA
>NW_027754437.1:0-301 GCF_054177405.1 Leptonychotes weddellii | reverse complement strand
GAGTACATATGAGCTATACCACTTATGTATATGGAACACATTGAATTTTCACCACCTCTCCCCCTATTAATGATAGATCCCTGAGAAATGTCAAGATATCAGTATTTGTATTAAGACTCCTCAAGGTAAGGAGGGCATCATTGATTTGGGTACAGTGAAAAGAAGAGAGGACTGGCACTCCAGAGACCTTTTCTAAACCTTTAAAAGTTTTACTTATTCATTTGAGACAGAGCATGAGCAGGGGGAGAGGCAGAAACAGGCCCCCTGCTGAGCCAGGAGCTTCATGAGGGGCTTGATCCCA
>NW_027754436.1:0-301 GCF_054177405.1 Leptonychotes weddellii | reverse complement strand
TTGAGGAGAAGGAGGGACTCTGCAAGCAGCCTGCACATGGATGTGTGCTGGGGCCAGTCCCTGGGGGACCAGGCAGCCTGTGTGTTCCCTGCTGGGACTCACTCACTGGGGCTTGCCAAGGCCAGCCCCTGCCCACCGGTATCCTGGGCTTCTGCTTCCCCCCTCGCTGTCTCTCTGCCTCGTTGCTCTCTCTGTGTATGTGTTTCTCTCCCCATCTCTGGCTCTGTCTGTCTGTGCCTTCCTCCCCCTCCTACCCTTCTTATTCTCAACCATTCAACCCCTGCCTATTCTTCTACTCGCT
>NW_027754435.1:0-301 GCF_054177405.1 Leptonychotes weddellii | reverse complement strand
TCTGGGGGTGATGAAGGGAGAGTCCCACCCAGCAGCCGGCTGCCTGGAGGTGTCCAGCGCCTGGCAGCCGAGGTCGCACTGCCGTCCACCCGCAAGGGGTGGGGCAGGGGCAGACGCCGACCCCAGCGTGCCTGGGGTCCCATTCCTGCTGCACCGCTTCCAGGCTGGGTTACCCCGGGCAGGTCACTTGACTGCTCTGTGCTTTCAGGCTTCTCGTGTGTGAAATGCGGATACTAATGGACCCACATTACAGATCCCGTCACAGCACTGCTCCCCAGGGCTCTGCGGGGCTCCCCCTAGG
>NW_027754434.1:0-301 GCF_054177405.1 Leptonychotes weddellii | reverse complement strand
GCAGAACACAAACTTATGCCTCAGCTTAACTGTTTGTACTATTTTCATACAATTTTATTATTATTAACAGCATTTTAAAGTTATTGATCTCTTTAGAACCAATGACAGGACTCCTGGATGGCAATGTTTCTTTCAGCTGAAATTCAATACTAGGAGTCAATATGGTTTGCTCTCTTTGTCAATTTGGTTTGCTCTCTTTTGAAAAGATCTGTGATTAATGGAAGAGAGTCAAATCCTGTGCTCTTTTCCAAGCCTGAGTGTTGTTCATTTCATTTTGTTGTTTTGTGCCCACTGGTCTTTG
>NW_027754433.1:0-301 GCF_054177405.1 Leptonychotes weddellii | reverse complement strand
GTTCAGGCAACTGACCTGATAAAGGACAGAGTGAACCTCAAGGGATTTTACAGGTAACACAGTTTTCTAACACCTTGTCAAAAATGCTCCTTGAATAATAATAAGAAAAAAATGTGTTGAAATCATAACCTTGATCACAAAGAGCTGGGCTGTATCAGTACTGGGAGGATTTGTTTGTTTGAAGTGTCTATTTGGGGTACTGATGGTGATTTTTCTCTTAAACTCAGCTGAATATTTGTTGACAGTAGACTCCTAGTTCTGAAGTTGGGGTATGGAATCTCCAGGTGCAAGTGGATGGGTT
>NW_027754432.1:0-4283 GCF_054177405.1 Leptonychotes weddellii | reverse complement strand
GAAGGGGGGGGAAATTGGAGGGGGAGACGAACCATGAGAGACTATGGACTCTGAGAAACAAACAGGGTTCTAGAGGGGAGAGGGGTGGGAGGATGGGTTAGCCTGGTGATGGGTATTGAAGAGGGCAGGTACTGATTGGAGCACTGGGTGTAATATGGAAACAATGAATCATGGAATACTACATCAAAAACTAATGATATAATGTAAGGTGATTAAATAACATAATAAAATTTAAAAAAAAAAACCTTCAAAATCTTCACATTTAACAACAACAAAAAGATCTTCACATGCCATCTGATCTCTCCAATCTCATGTTGCATGGCACTTCTCTTAATTCAGTACATCCCATCCAGCCACACTGTTACTCTTTTCTCACCAAGACATCAGAGTTTTCCTGTCGTAGGGCCTTTGGCACTTAATGTGTCAAGAATATTCTTCCCCAGATCTTTACCTTGTTGCTTCCTTCACGTTATTCAGATACAAGTTCAAATATAACTTGCTAAAAGAAGTCCTTCCGGACAATCTGGGGTAGCCTCAATCCCTACAAAATACTATAATTGTCTAAATGGAATGCATCACTATCTAAGGTTGTCTTTTATTTGTTCACTTGTTTATTAGCCATGTCCCCCACTGGTAGGATAAAAAAGAGCTTTGTCTATTTAATACTCTGTCTCCATGGCTTAGACAGTCAAGGTGCTCTATCACTGTATGCAGTAGGCACTTAATAAATATTTATTGAAAGGAGAGTGAAAAAAATATTAAGACACCAATATAGTCTTTATATTTCTCTAGTTCATTTACTCTCTCATTTTCCTAGATGACTACTGCACAACTTTTCTCTCCTCAAACCTACACTTCTTCTCCAAAATTGCCAGTGTCTCCATCTGCTCCTACCCCTAGGATACATGTTCTACCCCTCTCTGCTCTGCCCTCTGGGAATTGACCCTATAAATTGACCCAAAGTTTGCCAGTGGCAGTTTTTAGCAAGATATCAAAGTGCCAAAGAAAGGAGTCATGGTAGCTCCTTCCTGCTCCCTTTTCTGCTACAGACTATGTTTCTACCATTTGCTTCATCCTTCTAAATATACAGCTTCAGAAGAGGACAGTGCCTCTGCTTACCACTGTTTCCTTCCCTTTCCCCATTTAGGCCTAGAAGTGAAACAGCTTCCTGATGGTGTTTGTTTCCTTTGTGATTTCCTGAATCTTTCCAACACGTTAGTAAGATTCTTGAACCAACTGAGTTAGATTCTATGTCCTGATGTGGTCCAGACTAGTACATTCATCCCAGGCTGAAGATATTGCTTCCAACTTTACTAAGAAAATTAGGACACTCAAAAGAAAATTCCTAAGACCTGCTCACCATATCTACCTACCTACCAGCATTTGTTTCACTATCCTCTGCCACCCTGCCTGAGACTGCCTAATTTAGCCACTAGTCACATGTGGCCATTGAGCACTTGAATGTGGCTAGTATAACTGAAAAACTAAATAATCTTACTTAAATTTACTTGATATAAATTTAAATTTAAAATTACTCAATTCATTTATTGGCAATTTTAGTTATGTCTGGACACTTGCATATATATATAAAAGTACTTTTATACACTACATTTTTTGAAATCTAAAAAGCAATTAAGTATTTCTGATAAAAATTTAGTGACCAAACTAAAATGCCCATTATATAAAATACACACAGGATTTTGAAGATCTTATACAAAATAAAGAAAATTACTCATTCATAATTTTTATGTTATTACATGTTTAATCAATAATATTTTGAGTATATTAGACAAATATATTAATTCATCTGTTTATTTTTAAAAGGTGGCTACTAGAAAAGAAGTAAATTACATGTACAGCTCATATTCTCTGTTTGCCCAGCACTGCTCCAGATCTAGTCCCTGCACCCCTAATTTAAGTCAATCTCTCACTTGTACACTAGTTCACATCCCTTTTACCTACCTAAAGACACCACTTCAGCAATTCTCCCCTCTCTAGCCAAAATTATCAATTTCTCCTCTCAACTGGATTTTTCTCATGCACACGTAGATACACTTTAATTTTCCCCTTCCAAAAACATTCTCTTTACCCCATTTCAACCTGTTTTGCTACTCCTCTGGGCATCAAAATTCCCTGAAAGTGTTATCCATATTCATGGTCTCCAATTCCTTTCTTCCCATTCTCTCTTAAACCACTTAACCCCTCCATTGAAACTGCTTTTATTAAAGTAACCAATCATTTCTATACTGCTTGCCCACTGGTCTAAGTCCTGATGTTAGTTGATCTACTAAATAAATTTGAGAACTCCCTCCTCCTGATAATATGTTCATCCTTCTGGTTTCCAACAGATTCTCTTGGTTTTCCTCTATCACAACTGCTCCTTTTTGGTCCTTTTATTTATCTTTCTACATTTTCCAACCTCTTAACATTGGAGTGCTCCAAGACTCAGTCCTTGGTTTTCTCTCTCTCTCCCCCTTATTCTTTCGGTGATTTATATCTAGTCCTGTGGATTTCCATATCTTCTGCTTGCCAATGATTCCAGAATTTATATCTTGATACAGAGATAAGTCTGAATTCCAAATCATATTTCTTACTGCCTACTTGACATTCTGAACTTAATTTTTCCAAACTGAATTCCAGTCTTTTGGATCTCTATCCTTTGAGTTGCTTGGGCCAAAAATTTCAGAGTCATTCTTGACTTCTCTCTTTCTCTATCACACAATGGTACATAAGTCAGGAAATCATATTGCCGCTATCTTCAAAATATATCATGAATCTGACCACTTTTCACCACCTCCACTTTGCCATGCTGATCCAAGCCCCTATCTTCTCTTATGGGTGTTACTGCAACAGCTTCCTGTTTTCTTCGCTTCATCCTTTGCCTTCAACAGTCCATTCTCAACACAGCCACCAGGATAAGCATGATGACAAGGAAATCAGGTCTTTCTTCTGCTCAGGAAACTGAATTATTAGCATTTTGTTTGGAGTATAAATCAAACTCTTAACAACAGCCAACAAATCTCTACATGATATGGTTACGACCACATTTCCTATTAACCTCCAGTTTTGTAACTTCAGACACACCAGCTTCCAAGCTCTTTCTAGAAAACACCAGACATGCTCCCATCTTAGTTAGGCCATTCAGCAACTATTTTCTCTGCCTGGGACAGTTTTCCAGATATCCATGTGCTACTTCCTTTACATTTTTCAAGTTTTTACTCAGAATTCACCTTTCCTATGAAGGCTGATCTGCCCCTCCCATTTTAAATTGTGAAACTCACTGAAATCTTATCTGCCTTATCCTGCTGTTTCCTGCTGTCATCTCCTTCTTACCACCTCCTTACATACTATATGTTTTAATTCTTTTTGCTAATTTTTTTTTTATTTCCTACTCCATTAATACGTACAACCCACAAGGGCAGAGGTTGTGTCCATTTACTGGCTAGCCAAAATAGTGTAGTTGACACATGGGAAATATTCAAAACTGCTTGTCAAATGATAATGATAGCTCAACTTCTTCATTTAGGCTTAATTATTCAATTCTTAATAGCTATGCTTCCCAATACAATCAAGGGCCTAATTCCACTTTAAGAAAAAAAAAAATACATTCCAGAATCATCCATATGCCCTTAGATGTGTTTGAAAGTCCTGGTACCAGAGATCATGGCATGAAGATGGTGGTGCTTTTTAAGTGTAAGACAGAAGGCAGGTGATCTGTGGAGGAGCTGTCCCTAACACTTATCTTGAAGACAGACGAGTTTGCAACAACAGCTGTTCATGAAGCCTAAGGTTTTTTGTTTTGTTTTGTTGTTGTTGTTGTTTTTTGTAGGGATTTACTACCGGATCTTTTTTTTTTTTTCATTTTTTTTATTTTATTATGTTATGTTCATCACCATACATTACATCATTAGTTTTTGATGTAGTGTTCCATGATTCATTGTGTATAACACCCAGTGCTCCATTCAATACGTGCCCCCTTTAATACCCATCACCAGGCTAACCCATCCCCCCACCCGTCCCCTCTAGAACCCTCAGTTTGTTTCTTAGAGTCCATAGTTTCATGGTTCGTCTCCCCCTCTGATTTCCCCCGCTTCATTTTTCCCTTCCTACTATCTTCTTTTTTTTTTTAACATATAATGTATTATTTGTTTCAGAGGTACAGGTCTGTGATTCAACAGTCTTACACAATTCACAGTGCTCACATAGCACATACCCTCCCCAATGTCTATCACCCAGCCACCCCATCCCTCCCACGCCCCCCCACTCCAGCAACCCTCAGTTTG
>NW_027754431.1:0-301 GCF_054177405.1 Leptonychotes weddellii | reverse complement strand
CAAGAATGAGCAGAACCGAGTGCTGCACAAGGCCTGTGAGCAAGTGGTTCAGCTCTCCACGCCATCCACAGTCTTGCTTCTACCTCTCCCTTTACTCACACTGGTGGCTGCACTGGGGGTGTTCCAAGTTATCTACTGCTGCATAACCAATTGTCCCCAAAATTGGTGACTTAAGCCAACAACTATTTAATGGTATCTCGTAATGTGGTGAGCCAGACATAGGGAAAGTTTGGCTGGTGTTTCTTTTGTTCCATGTAGCATCAGCTGGGATCACTTGGATGGGTGCAACCAGTAAATGGAC
>NW_027754430.1:0-301 GCF_054177405.1 Leptonychotes weddellii | reverse complement strand
GCACCTGGGTGGCTCAGCTGGTTAAGCGTCTGTCTGCCTTCGGCTCAGGTCATGATCTCAGGGTCTTGGGATCGAGCCTTGCGTCGGGCTCCCTGCTCAGCGGGGAGCCTGCTTCTCCCTCTCCCCCTCCCCCCGCTCGTGCTCTCTCTCTCTCGCTCTCTCGCTTTCTCAAATAAAGAAATAAATAAAATCTTTTAAGAAAAGAATATTAGAATTCAAGTAGAATCTGAAATATCACTTGAACACACATGCCACCTGTTCCAACTTCTGCTTAATTGTAGAGAAGCAGGTGTATGTGTTA
>NW_027754429.1:0-301 GCF_054177405.1 Leptonychotes weddellii | reverse complement strand
GCCTCATTTATACTAGCAGTTAGAGCCTCCATTTTGATTGCATATGCATTTAGGCATATTTTGTGTATCTAAACTATACCTTGATACAGCTGTTAAAAAAAGAAGATTAATGTTTTTCTTTCATTTCCAGAGATCTTTATTACATTAATATAATTTTAAATAATATTTTTTGGGACGTAAAGATATTTTAGATAACAGAGATTTTTTTTATATTTCTATTTGAAACTAGCTTTTATAATAACATTTTTTATTTGTATTTTGCTCATTTAAAAAAATCTAAAAGTAGAACAATAAAAATTGG
>NW_027754428.1:0-301 GCF_054177405.1 Leptonychotes weddellii | reverse complement strand
TATCACATTGTGGTTTTCATTTGCATTTCCCTAATGATTAGTGATGTTGAGCACCTTTTCATGTACCTTTTGGCCATTTATATGTCTTTGGGAAAATGTCTATTTAGTTCCTATGCCCATTTTTAATTGGATTTTTTTTTGTTTTGTTATTGTATGAGTTCTTTATGTATTTTGAATATTAACCTCTTACTGGGTAGATGATTTGCAAATGTCTCCCATTCCATAGGTTGCCTTTTCTTTTTTTTTTATTATTTGCTGTGCAGAAGCTTTTCAGTTTGATGTAGTCCTACTTGTTGGTTTT
>NW_027754427.1:0-301 GCF_054177405.1 Leptonychotes weddellii | reverse complement strand
GGATAATATAACTTATTTTGCCACCTTGAGGAAAAGGTTGATTTATTAATGCTTTCTAAAAAAATATTAAGGCAGATAATTAGAAAATCTGGGCATCTCTAATTTGTTTTTTTCTGGTTAGAAAGTTAGAATAGCTAAATAATAACTATGGCAGCAACAGCACACACAGTTTATTTGCTGAGTGTCCTCAGCGCTGAGCCATGACCTTGCAAGGGGCAGAGTGAGGAGAGAATAAGATGCCAAGGCTAGATCTGTACACTCTGAAGAAGGTTCTTGATTTGTTTCTTGGCTCAGAACTCAG
>NW_027754426.1:0-301 GCF_054177405.1 Leptonychotes weddellii | reverse complement strand
GCAGGAAAGAATAAGAGAACAATTTTTGACATGTTCCTAAGAAAGCAGAAGATAGAAAAATGTGCTTGACATTAAAAAGGAAGAGTTAAAATAATGAACAAGTTACAATGTAAAAATACAGGATCAAGCAACAGTGAATCTACAATTGCCTAAGATTTAAAAGCTCAGAGAAGCTGTAGGTATTTACAGGGGACAGGGGCTGTAATTTGGAATCTGGGAGTTTTCAGCCAAGCATGTTGAATCAAAGATCAGATGACAGGAAGTCATGAAGAAGGATAAGGCCCAGAGAATAAAAGAACCA
>NW_027754425.1:0-301 GCF_054177405.1 Leptonychotes weddellii | reverse complement strand
TTTGCAGGGACAGTCCCTATCCTCCAGGAGTTCACAGTTCAGCACTAGACACTGTGGGGTCCAGCCTGACAAGTGCAGTAAGTGAGCTGCCTGGATTGATTCCAGTGGTGGAACAGAGGGACAACAAGGCAGTGCACTGGGGGTGGGAGGTGGGGAAAGATTTATTCATTTATTCCACAAATATTTGTCAATCACCTGAACACGAGTATCACACGTAGCACATGGTAAGCTCTCAATATCTGTTATTGAATGCAAGCCACTGGTGTAGGTGTTGGGAATGCAGCAGCTCACAAAACTGCAG
>NW_027754424.1:0-301 GCF_054177405.1 Leptonychotes weddellii | reverse complement strand
GAGGGAAGAGCTAAGCTACCCAGAGCAGTAGAGGGGTGGGGGGGAACCCCACATGGGCCAGGGACTTCCAGTGGGGAGGGCTGGTGGCCGTGGGTTCCTGAGCTCTAACAGCCCGGAGAGGCCCGGAGGGGGCAGATTCTTCTGTGGTTGGGGCCAGAGCCACGGCCTTTGTGTGAATGAGAAGAAGATGTCCTTCCTCCCTCAGGGCACCGGTCTTGGCCGGGACCCGTGAGCCACCCCAGATGCCCTCAGCCGGGCCCTTGTGTGGGACACGACCTGTGTGCTGTGTGTGAGGTTTTCG
>NW_027754423.1:0-301 GCF_054177405.1 Leptonychotes weddellii | reverse complement strand
CCAGTGTGATCTGGAGGGAGAGGAGCAAGAGATGAGACCAAAGAGAAATAGAGACTGGATCCTGAAGGGCCTTGTGGTCCACTGAGATCATTGACTCTTTCTCTGAGAGTGCTGGGGTGTCCAGGGAGGGCTCAGAGCAGAGGAGTGACATCCTTGGGGCACAAGATGGGGTTTTCACAGGATCCCTTTGGCAGCTGAGTGCAGAGTAGGCCGAGGGGACCAGGGCAAGAGCAGAGTTCACAGTACCACCTACCCCCATGACAGGGCTTCCTACAGTGGCCCATCATTTGGGGTTCCGCCT
>NW_027754422.1:0-301 GCF_054177405.1 Leptonychotes weddellii | reverse complement strand
CACTTGACTGAATTCCTGTATGAGTTCTAGCAGTTTTGGGGTGGAGTCTTTTGGGTTTTCCCTATAAAGTATCATGTCATCTGCAGAGAGTGAGAGTTTGACTTCTTCTTTGCTGATTTAGATGCCTTTGATTTCTTTTTGTTGTCTGATTGCTGTGGCTAGGACTTCTAATACTATGTTGAATAGCACTGGTGATAGTGGACATCCATTTCTTCCAGGTTATCTAATTGCTCGCATAGAGTTGTTCATAATATGTTCTTATAATTGTTTGTATTTCTTTGGTGTTGGTTGTGATCTCTCC
>NW_027754421.1:0-4284 GCF_054177405.1 Leptonychotes weddellii | reverse complement strand
ATGACATATCAGATAAAGGGCTAGTATCCAAAATCTATAAAGAACTCATCAAACTCAACACCCAAAGAACAAAGAATCCAATCAAGAAATGGGCAGAAGACATGAACAGACATTTTTCCAAAGAAGACATCCAAACGGCCAACAGACACATGAAAAAGTGCTCAACATCGCTTGGCATCAGGGAAATCCAAATCAAAACCTCAATGAGATACCACCTCACACCAGTCAGAATGGCTAAAATTAACAAGTCAGGCTTTATGTTTCTTTCCAACATACCACATTCAAAACAAAATGAACATTTGGTCTTCCTAGGCCAATTTTCTTTTTCCTCTGGCCTCCCTCTCAAAACCTGGGATCATCTTGAAAGCATTTTTTCTCTCAGTGACATACATCCTACACCTCAAATGGATCTGGCAATTCTACCTTCAAAACCTTACTCAAACCCATCACTTCTCTGCATCTCCAACTCCACCTCTAGAACTAGTGTCCACCATCTCCAGCCAAGCATAAGGGCTCCCCTCATCTATCCAATCCTTCCAAAAGAGCCAGAAACATAAAGGAAGCCAGTATATTATCTCAGCACTTAAAACCCTTCAATGACCTCCTAAATTTCATTTAGGATTACCCCTGGTCATTTCTTCCCTGCTTCCTTCCACATTCCTTACTCATTCTTTCTGTTCTTCACGTGTATCAAGCCATTTTCTTTTTCCCCTCCAATAAAATGTTTTATTTTATTAATTGACCATGATTTGAATATGACTGAACATGACATGGCCAGATATTATTCTATATCCTATGAGCCAACCATATGATCTTAGTTGGTACAGATCCTCCTAGGAGGTCTTCTGTAAAGCATCTTGCTTCCTCTGGCATTTTTTAAGTATAAATGACGTATAACATTCTGTCAATTTCAGGTATATGATATAATGATCCATATTTGCATACACTGCGAAATTATTTCTACAATAAGTTTAGGGATCATCTGTCACCAAAGTTACAAATTTTTTTTCTTGTGGTGAGAACTTTTTAGATTTATTCTCTTGGCAACTTTCAAATATGCACTACAGTTTTATTGACTTAGAGTCACCATGCTGTACATTCTATCCCCATGACATTTATTTTATAACTAGAAGTTTATACCTCTTGACCTCCTTCACCCATCGCACCCACACCCCCTCCTCTGATAACCACCATTCTGTTCTCTATATCAGTGAGTTTGGTTTTCAAATTTATCAAGTCCTTGTCCACTCTGGGGGCTTCATACATGTTGATCCTTCGGCCTGGAGCACTCTTAGTCTTCATTCTGCTTCACAGATACTTCTTCCCTGGAGATTTCCTTGCCCCTCCTCTCCCATTTCAGCTGGGTTCCCCTCTTCCCTCCCCTTTCATATTTTCCTATATTAGGGCACTGGCTATGTTGCAATAACAAAGGAATCCAACAAACAACGGCTTAAATAAGATGGAAGTTCATTTCTCTGTCAATTATAATCCATGAATCCAAGGCTTTAAGGGAGATCCTGCCACCTTCAAACTGCAGCTTTGATCTTGGAATCCAAGGTTTTCATTTCAGTTCTCATCATTTCCAGCCAGCAGGAAGGAGGAAAGGGCCAGGGAATATACATGATTCCCTTTTAGGTACCCCAAAAGTGGTTTGAAAAAAAATCCCATTGGCCAGAACCTTAGTCATATGGACAAGCTGTAAGAGATGGCCAGTGTTTGGTGGTGTTCCTAACCAAAATTCAAGCATTCTATTATTAAAGACAGGCAGAATGGACATTGGTGAAAAACAAGCAGCCTCTATACTTTCTCTTCACAGGACTTACTTCAATTAATAATTACATATTTATTTTGTTCCTGATTTGTTCAATGTCTGTCTTCTCTTTTGACCATAAGCTTGATGAGAAACATTTTACCTGTTTGGATTACCACAATGTTCCCCATGCCTAACCCAGTTCCTGAAGTATACTAGATGAGTCATAAATGTTTAGTGATTGAGTGAGTAGACAAGAACTTTTTAAGAGTTGTGCAAACTAATATGTCTACCTTCCTCTATACTTCTCAGAGCATAGAATATATACCCTGTGTGTGTGGGTCTGCATAGCTCCATCGACCCTGCCAACTCCTTTGCTGTCTCTGCTCTTCAGCACCCATTTCTTCCTTGTACACCTTATCTGGAGCTTATTAACACTCTACTGAAACTTTTTTCCTGACCTAGTTTGCATTTGTCACTGATCTACTCCCTATTTTTCTTATAATTCTTTCTGTCTTGGTTTCTCCTGCTAAGCAATGTTACTTCTGACCTCCTACCCAAATAGGCCAGCTGTCCTCTTCCATGCCTCTACTACAGTGAGGCTTCGCTCATTGATACCAATTCTTTCTTTCATTCAACAACTATTTGAATCTCCAGTCTGCTTACTATGCTAGTCACCAAGACACAACATATATAATATAACCTCATTTCCCCAAAGAATCTCCAAGTCTGTTTGGGAGGTAGACTAGAAAATAAACAATTCGAATCTAAAGCAACAGGTACCATAAAAGAGGCTTGCTTAAAAAACCAATGGAACACATTTATTGAATACCAGCTACTACCTCATTGCATCTCATATTAGTATCATCAGATCATCCAAACTTTAAAGAGAAGGAAGCTGAGGCTCAGAGAGTTAAAGTAATTTGCTCAAAGTCGGACATCTCAGAGTGAGAAAGTAGAACTGCCAGTTCAAGGCAATCTGATGAAGTCACCATCTTCTCCCCTCCCACAAGCTCTAGTACAATTCTCCTCTACTATACTCTGCTCTATTCTAACCTAAGTTCTTAACATGGCTCTCAGATCTGTGGTCTTCTTGTCCACAAGCACCCAGCTCCAAACAGGTCCCCATAGTGCCCTCCATACATTAGGGTAATGGCCTCTCATGTTCTTTGCCTCAGTCTAGGATCTTGTCAGAGTAGTAGGAACTACTTGACGCTAGGCAGTACAGAGAGAAAAGACCTCTGTTTGCTGATGTGCCAATTACATCTTGCTGCAAACAACCCCATACATTCAAACAACAATGTACCCTTATCTCTCATGGTCCTGAGGGTTTACAGGGCTCAGGTGGGTGGTTCTTGCTCAGGAGCTCTCATGGAATTGCAGTGAGATGCTGGCTGGGACTAGAGTCATCAGACAACCTCCTCACTCACATTTTAGGTGCCTGGCTAAAATGGCTGGGGAACTGGGGACTGGACAGACCTTCCATATGGTTATCCTAGGTTACCTCACAGCATGGCAGTCTCAGAGCAGTTGGACTTCTCACATGACAACAGGCTTCCCCAAAAACATGCATTCCAAGAGGTCTGGAAGAAAGCTTTAAGCTTCTCTTGATCTAGCCTTATAAGTTCCAGAATATCACTTCTGCTGAGTTCAGGTAAATCTGATTAAGTCAAAAACATCAGTCCAGATTCCAGGGAGGCAGGTAGACTCTACTTCTCCATGAAAGAAGTAGCAAAAAACTGGTGGCCTTCTTAATCAACCTCATGTGGAGTAACACAAATCTGGGTTCAAATCCCAGCTGTGCCACTTACTAGCTGTGTGGCCTGAAGCCAGTTACTGAATCTCTCTGAAACTCAGTGTTCTCACCTGTAAAACACTGAAAACAATATTTATCTCACCGGGTTGCTGTGAGAACAAAGAGAAATTCAGTGTGTGAAATGCCCTGTGCCAGGCAGGTGCTCAGTAGGTGTTAGTGTTCTTCCCCATCATGTTCCACCCTCACTCCCAAGCAGGTGGCAGAATAGGATTTCCATAAACATTTCCTAAATGAATGAAACTATGCAATACATGAAGCATCCAAAGTAATCTTCCAACATGCTATTCCTCAAGTCACTCTCACGCTTAAGAATACAAAGGATCTTTCAATTACTGCAGAGTATCCCAAAGTTCCCTGCTAAGTGTCCAGAACTCTGGGACCTCCTAACCTCTACTGTCCCATGACCAATCTCGGGGCTTGTCTGGGCAGCCTCCCAGACCTCCAGCTAGCACAGAGCACAGCACCCACATGTAGCCTGCACTTAAGAGTACCTCTTGCAGGGGGGCGGAGCAAGATGGCAGAGGAGTAGGAGACCTGAATTTTGTCTCCTCTCAGGAATTCAGCTGGATAGGGGTCAAACCATTCTGAACACCTACAAACTCAACAGGAGATCGAAGAAAAGAATAGCAACAACTCTCTCATCAGAAAAGCGACCACTTTCTGGAAGGTAGGACGTGCGGAGAAGTGAATCCGAGGCGATATTCGGGAGGATAGACGG
>NW_027754420.1:0-301 GCF_054177405.1 Leptonychotes weddellii | reverse complement strand
AAGGTCTCCACAAAGGCCAGAGAATGAACCAGAAGGGGGATTACAGGAGAGGCCTCGGGGCCTCAAAGCCCGGCCCTTTGCCAAGAAAATCTCCCATGGAGTAGAGGAGGTAACGCAGCGAAGAAAGGAAGAGAAACTGCCAAAGAGTTCTCTGCCAAGGGAGTGTCGAAGATTTATAATTCAAGATGGGATGTGTTCTTGTTTGTGTACGACTAATTTCCCTCCCAAGTGAAGGGTTTTGTCTGTCACTCGGGTGTTTCAGTAGCAACCATGTAATTAAGGTAGAATGCGTCTCTCTCTC
>NW_027754419.1:0-301 GCF_054177405.1 Leptonychotes weddellii | reverse complement strand
AAACCAGAACACCTTTCAAAATTTTCTTAGCCTCTTGAGGTTGATGAATTATTTATTGTTAACCAATTTAGTTGCCAGAAGGAGACATTCTAATGAGATTTGGGAAGCTAAATATGAAAAGTCTCATGATTTTGAAAGAAAATAGTGCACTTCTTGAGAAGTGGTTTTACTCCTATTCAGTGATTAGCTCAGCCATGTGACATTTCTCAGATCTATTGCTAACTATCTTAACTCCAACCTTGTAAGGGAGAGACGGCACTGCCCACTGCTATTTCTACCGGTGCTCATTGAAAAATATCTT
>NW_027754418.1:0-301 GCF_054177405.1 Leptonychotes weddellii | reverse complement strand
GGAGGGCACGTTCTGCATGGAGCACTGGGTGTTGTGCATGAACAATGAATCATGGAACACTTCATCTAGAACTAATGATGTAATGTATGGGGATTAACATAAGAATAAAAAAAAAAAAACCCTCTAGCCAGACTCATTAAAAAAATAAAAGAGGCCTCAAACAAAATCAGAAATGAAAGAGAAATGACAATAGACACCAGAGAAATACAAAGAATTGTAATAGAACATTATGAAAATTAAATGCCAACAAATTGGAAAACCTAGAAAAAAATGGATAAATTCCTAGAAACATATAACCAAC
>NW_027754417.1:0-301 GCF_054177405.1 Leptonychotes weddellii | reverse complement strand
TGAAATGGACAGATCATCTAAGCAAAAGATCAACAAGGAAATAAAGACTTTAAATGACACACTGGACCAAATGGACTTCACAGATATATTCAGAATACACATTATTCTCTAGTGCCCATGGAACATTCCCAGAATATATCACAACCTGGGTCACAAATCAGGTCTCAACTGGTACCAAAAGATTGGGATCATTCCCTGCATATTTTCAGACCACAATGCTTTGAAACTAGAACTCAGTCACAAGAGGAAATTTGGAAAGAACTCGAATACATGGAGGCTAAAGAGCATCCTACAAGAATGA
>NW_027754416.1:0-301 GCF_054177405.1 Leptonychotes weddellii | reverse complement strand
CTGAATTCCTCATGATGGAAACTGTTGGGTCCATCGTTGTGTAACCAGGGAGCTGGCTCTCTTTTTGTCTTATAGTTCCAAAGTCCACACGTGCTGTCTGCATTTGCCCCAAGGCCACCCGGGTACCCAGTTCAATAGCTCTAGACCTCTGATCCATCCAGGAGCAATGCAGACTGCGTGGGAGTGGTGAAGAGTGACTAACAGGGCACACCCCACCACAAACAACCAAAAACTCATCAGATGTCTTCCCATGAAATTCTTTCCTTGGTTAAGCTGCAACCAGGGGCTTTTCTCTCTTCCC
>NW_027754415.1:0-301 GCF_054177405.1 Leptonychotes weddellii | reverse complement strand
GGTATTTATACATAAAAATCATAACAAAATACCACTTTTTCCTTGCTTATTCTGAAGAAGTTTTGCTGTGGAATGCTTTGGCTCATTTTTGTTTTCTCTCTTTATTTTATTTTGTAAAAAATTTAATATTTTAATCATGCCATCCAAGGCTAAGTCCTCTACCCTGATTAGGCCCTCTACTAAAGCTTTATACTTTAAATACATAGGTCCTGCCCATTATATATTAGACTAATTTCAACATATAAGAGAAATTTATGGCTCTTATGAATGTGTGAGGGGGATATTTTTAAAAGGCTTTTAC
>NW_027754414.1:0-301 GCF_054177405.1 Leptonychotes weddellii | reverse complement strand
TCATCATCCCCTTTCTTCTCTATCATTATTGTTTAGTTGCAATGGCTTAAGGGTCTTGTTAACACGTAAACGTCCTAAGTGGGGAGAAGGAAGAGATGAGGTCAGGGAAGTAGTAACAGATCCCAGACATCTGCCTTGCTACTTACCAGCTGCATGACCTTAGGCAAGCAGTTTAACCTCTCTGTGCCTCAGTTGTACGGTCTGCAAAATGGGAGTATGACCATACCCACCTTGTGGGGTTATTCTGAGGATTAAATGGGCAATTTTATAGAAATCATGCAGAAGAGTGCTTTTTTTGGTT
>NW_027754413.1:0-301 GCF_054177405.1 Leptonychotes weddellii | reverse complement strand
TAGTATATATGTACAGGAAAAAACATAGTATATATAGGGTTCAGTACTATCTGCGGTTTCAGGCATCAGGGTCTTGGAACATATCCTCTTAGCTCTAAGACGGTTGAACTGGGCAGCTGACCTCTTATTAACCGGAAGATAATATATGTGTATTGTTTAGGCCACCATGTTTGTGATAAATTGTTGTAGCAGCAATAGAGAGCGAACAACCCCTCCCACATGAAGGGGCGGGGAGGAGAAGAGGAAGCAGCTGAGGGGATGGAGAAGCAGCCAGGGGGTAAGAGGAAAACAAAGAACAGGG
>NW_027754412.1:0-301 GCF_054177405.1 Leptonychotes weddellii | reverse complement strand
CCTCCGACAAAGCCCCCCAGCGGCCCTGAGCTCACGGGCCGCACCTGGATTCCAGGAAATGCTCACCCGTCTTTGCTTTGATGAACTGGGGTGCAGGCTGCACCAGCAAGCCACCTCTCCACACTCCGCTGTGAGATAAGCAGGTGTCCTTGGGTTTCCCAGGCACCTGTCCTTTGCCACCTCAGAGCTGCCGTGCAGCTCCTTCCCCAGCTCTGTGCCAGGTCAGCACCTGCCTTCCCTGTGAGTTCTCTCCCAAGCCCCAAATGCTAATTTCTCTCCCCTGCAGCGTCTCCCACTTTGA
>NW_027754411.1:0-301 GCF_054177405.1 Leptonychotes weddellii | reverse complement strand
CAATTTCCATGGCCTTTACTAAATTAATTTAAATAAATTAATACTTTAGCTTCCCAGCTGGTTTTCTGGCCTCCAGATAAGATGGATAATGAGAACCGGATCACATGGAAGTACAGGAATTAAGGGGAAAAAAACATTTTGAAAGGTCCATTTTGTGGCTGAATGTAAGATGGACTATGGAGAGCCCAAGCCCCCCAGCAAACATCCTGGGCCCTCTAATATCACATTCTCTTTTTTTTTTTTTTTTTTAATTTTGTTTGTTTATTCAGGAGAGACAGAGAGAGAGAGAGAGGCAGAGGGA
>NW_027754410.1:0-4284 GCF_054177405.1 Leptonychotes weddellii | reverse complement strand
CTTGCATTATTTGTCTCAGAGGTACAGATCTGAGACTCAACAGTCCTGCACAATTCACAGCGCTTAACAGAGCACGTACCCTCCCCAGTGTCTATCACCCAGTCACCCCATCCCTCCCACCCCACCCCCCACTCCAACAACACTCAGTTTGTTTCCTGCAATTAAGAATTCCTCATATCAATGAGATCATATGATACATCAGCATAATAAATCTTGAAAGTGTAAAAAGAGGTTAAATCCAAAGAAAACACATTCTCATGGGAGTTGGGAATAAGATCTGAGTATTTCTCTGGCTGGAGGATCTAACAGTGCAAATCCGGATCTGCAAGTCCCAGGACCATGGACTTCAGTGGCTGCCTGCTCCGGGGTGGGTGGTGAGGAGCATGCTGATCCATGGAGGGACTCCTATATCCCCAGGAAGCAGGGTGGAGCTTGGCAACCCACAGAGAGCAGTTGCTATCTGGGCAGAATCTACCTGTGAAAGCCAGTGGAAGAGAGACAGACTGTTCCGGTAAAGGTAAGGGAGTGGCCCTGAGTGGTCTGTGGGGATGTGCCCACACGGGATTCTTTCTGACCGAAGCTTATGGATAGATCACACATGCAGTAGGCACAGTGGCAAATGCGGACAGGCTTTCTGGGCATGGCAGGGTGTTTGTCTTAAACATCCAAAAATGGAAATTATTTCACTAATTAGAAACGATGCCCTCAAGACCACGTCTGGAACAGGTCCGGATTTTCAAAAGTGAGCACGAGTGGGGAGTGAATTCTGTTTCCTAATTGTAGTTGCCTGAGGTGAGGCTTGAGCTGTATTTTAAACACACACGATAGCGAATTCTTTGTGTTTGGTCTTGTTTTCTTGAATAATTGGGTTTTCTCAATTTGTTCCTAATTATCTTTATCTTCTACTTTTTTATTAATTCTTTTTTTTCTGACAATTTAATATTCAAGTTGTTGTTTCTGAACCGTTTTTGTGTATTAGAACATTTGCCCCCCTTCTTGAGACAAAGGGAAAGGTTCATAAATTCATTATTCTCAATTATTTAATGCCATGATAAATATTAATCCAGGCCCTCTGAGGAGCAGATTCTTAAGTGGGATAAAATGTGCAAGGATTATGTCTCTTAAGAGAAAATTGGGAGGGAGCTGGGAAAGGCTGGGAGAGCCTCCAGACAGAGATGCTAGTCTGACCCCAGCAGGGGGGAGGGGAGGCAGGAGGATAGGCCAAAGTGTCTTAGATGCGTTGCTGTGGAGGCAAGGCTTGGCTAGGGTGTTGGGGAATCCTGGAGCCAAAGCTGGCCTTCAGGGCAACCCTTTGGCTGGGAGCAGCCTGTGGGAAGGACGATGGCCCAGTGTAAATGCTGTGACAGAGTCCAGAGCACACATTTGGGCTCTTTGGTAGATTACATCTTCTGTAGTTGGAAGTCTTATGGTTACTGGAGTAGGAGGGCTTCTCAAATTTGGCACTACTGACATTTAGGACTGGAGAATTCTTTGTTGTGGGGGCTGTCCTGTGCATGGAGGATGCTTAGCAGCATCCCTGGCCCCTACCCATGAGCTACCAGAGCACCTTCCTAAGTCCTGACAATCAAAATGTCTACAAATATTGCCAAACGTCCCTTAGGGGTCAAAATCACTTCTAGTCGAAAAACACTAGACTAGGGGAATTTAAGTAAATTTTGGAAGATTTCTCAGGAATATTATAAAACCAGAGGGAGGGGTAAAATATAAATGATTTGAATTATATATAATGATTATTAAGAAAAATAACTCAGCTAGGGAATTCAAAGTGAGCAAAACTCTCCCACTACAATGATCCACCACTGCCTGGATATTAGTTTCTATTCCAAGTGAAGTTTCCTGTCCTGAGATGAACTTACAGTCAAATGTCTTATCCTAAATTTAAAGACACAAAAATAAAGTTGAAAAAATTAAATAGGTGCTTTTTTTGTTTAATGTGTCACATCATAATGCAAGCACACGCCATGCTGGCTTATTTTGGAGATGGAAAAAAATACCTCACCTGCTGTAGGGTATGTACATGACAATGACAGGATACGGTGACTTCACCTTTAATTTACTAGTAACACACTCGTCAGGAACGGAAATTAAATTCAGGAACAAGGCAAATGAGATCCCAGAATGGAGCATCTCAGACTTGATTTTCACCAAATCATCGAAGAGACTTGGACCTGCAGGATTCTGCAAGGTCACAGGTTAACACCTGATGGGTGCTCTCACCTGGAGGGCAGGGCAGGGCCCACATTCCCTTGAGGTGGAGCTGAGTGTGGCTGCCTGAGCGTGAGCCCAGTCCCAACAGAGCTGCGTCTCACCTGGATCACCCCCCACACCACCCCCCAACAGCAGCCAGAGCGGCTTCTTTGAAACAAGTCAGACCCTCCTTCCTTTTTACTTAAAAGCTTCCAAGGCTTCCCAGTTCCCCCTAGTGAAGACAGAATTCTCACTGTGGCCGAGAAGGCCCAAGTCCTCACTACCCAGAGCTTGTCCTGGAGGCCAGCAGCGGCGGCAAGGACATCAGCTGAGAGTGTGTTAGAAATCCCGTCTCTGGACCTGCCCCAGACCTACTGAATCACGGTCAGAACTTGAACAAGCTCCTTGGAGGATTTGTACCGACAGTGGAGTTGGAGAAGCTCAATCCTCACATTCTGACCTACAGTTACCTCTCTCACCTTCTCTCCCTCCCCTTTCCCCTTGCTCCCTCTTCCCTAGCTCTTTTGGGGCTCTTGGAGACATTCAACCTGCCAGCCATGATCCAGCCTCAGGCTTCTGCTCTTCCACTCGCTCTCTCCCTTCTTTCAGGTGCCTTCTCCAATGCAACCTGGCTTTCCTGATGGCTGTCGCTAAGGCCCTTCGGAGCTCCCCACCCTGTTCTGCCCAGGTCCTTATTTTAATTCAGAGCACTCATCTCCACCTGCCATGGTATACACTGGTAATATATTCTTATTGTCTGTCTCTAGGTCCATGAGAGCAGGGACTTGGGGTGTATTTAGCTTGCTGCTGGATCCCCAGACCCTGGAGCAGCGCTTGCCACACGACAGGCTGTTAATAAATGATCGTCGACAGAACAAGTAACTGAATCATGCAATCTCATGGGACAGAACACCGGGAGAGGGAGAAGGCTCCCCAAGAACACAGAGTCCGGGCTGCTTCTGATTGCCTCACACTAGCCTGGCTCCTTGGTCAGATGTGGTGCGATGCTCTCTTCAAACTGGCCAGAAATGAGCTGGGACCAAAGGCAAGTATGTGGCTGTGGGGTAGATTTTCTGCTCAGTAGAGGATAAGCCAGATCAAGCAGAGGATATGGGGAACAAAGCACGGAGCTGACGTTCCCCTTCTGGCACATGGGACCATCAGGCTGTGTATTTCATTTAGACGATGTTTTTTTGGAAAGAGAAATGGCCAACGTTTCCAAAATGTACGTGACTTTTTTTTTTCCAAAGAAAGATTACTCTTTACTTCTTGTAAAAAGCAACCTGTTTATACATTTGCTGGAGGATTTGTCTGGAAAAAAATTAAAATAGGAGAACTTGATTTGACACATCTGGAGCAGATGGGCATGTTTTGTTTGGCTTCCTGTAGATGTTTAAATTGGGGTTAAGATGGGGAAGGTGGTAAAACTGTCTGAAGACTCAGGTGGCTGGGAAAAGACTAGTGTGGAATGTGAAAAGAAAGGAGCAGAATAAAATGTAGCAGGCTGAATCATTAAAAATCTTTCACTCTCTTGCCCGGTCAAAGCTACGTTTTTGTTTTTTCTTTTTTTAATTTTATTATGTTATGTTAGTCACCATACAATACATCATTGGTTTTTGATGTGGTGATCCATCCATTGTTTTCGTATAACACCCAGCGCTCCATGCAGTACGTGCCCTCCTTAATACCCATGACCGGGCTGGCTTACCAATCCCTCCTCCCGCCTCCCCTCTAAAACCCTGTTTGTTTCTCAGAGTCCATAGTCTCTCATGGTTCATCTCTCCCTCCAATTCGCCCCCCCATTTTTCCCTTCCTTCTCCTAATGTCCTCCATGCTATTCCTTATGTTCCACAAATAAGTGAAACCATATGATAATTGACTTTCTCTGCTTGACTTATTTCACTTAGCATAATCTCCTCCAGTCCCATCCATGTTGATGGAAAAGTTGGGTATTCATCCTTTCCAATGGCTGAGTAATATTCCATTGTATATATGGACCACATCTTCTTTATCCATTCATCTGTTGAAGGGGATCTCGGCTCTTTCCACAGTTTGGCTATTGCGGACATTGCTGCT
>NW_027754409.1:0-301 GCF_054177405.1 Leptonychotes weddellii | reverse complement strand
AGCTAATCCCAGCACGGCACAGCTTAGCAATAGAAACCCTGTTCTCAGAATAACCGGGCCTTGAGTGAAACACCAAATCATCCATAAAGCTCTTCTGCATTGGTCTTCAGTATTTCTCTGCATATCTCCTTCCTGTGTCTATAGGGTCCTGGGCTTCAGGATTTGTTAAGCATAGAACCGGGACCCACAGGATGGAAGAAAATGGGCAATCTCATTTGGGAGCCTGTTTCTCCGAGAAGGCAGACCCTGCTGGCCCAGCCCTTGAGTGAGTCTGGTTCCTGTGTGAGGAATCCTGTATTAC
>NW_027754408.1:0-301 GCF_054177405.1 Leptonychotes weddellii | reverse complement strand
TGAAATGGACAGATCATCTAAGCAAAAGATCAACAAGGAAATAAAGACTTTCAGTGACACACTGGACCAAATGGACTTCACAGATATATTCAGAATACACAGTATTCTCTAGTGCCCATGGAACATTCCCAGAATATATCACAACCTGGGTCACAAATCAGGTCTCAACTGGTACCAAAAGATTGGGATCATTCCCTGCCTATTTTCAGACCACAATGCTTTGAAACTAGAACTCAGTCACAAGAGGAAATTTGGAAAGAACTCGAATACATGGAGGCTAAAGAGCATCCTACAAGAATGA
>NW_027754407.1:0-301 GCF_054177405.1 Leptonychotes weddellii | reverse complement strand
CAAATAAATAAATAAAATCTTTAAAAAACAAAACAAACGAATGTATTCTAGGAAAGATTCCAGACGGCATAGCACAATGCACAGTGATGTAATAGTCTTTCCTTTTGTTTTTTAAAGATTTTATTTATTTATTTGAGAGAGAGATAGCGAGAGCAGGAACACAAGCAGGGGGAGTGGGAGAGGGAGAAGCAGGCTTCCCGCCGAGCAGGGAGCCCGATGCGGGACTCGATCCCAGGACCCTGGGATCATGACCTGAGCCGAAGGCAGACGCGTAACGACTGAGCCACCCAGGCGCCCCCTA
>NW_027754406.1:0-301 GCF_054177405.1 Leptonychotes weddellii | reverse complement strand
ATAAGCAATAAAAAACACCAAGGCTAATACTAGGGCGACAGCACTGGTTATGGTAGTGAACATTGTGGAAAACTTATACCAAGTTTCGCTGCTTACTAAGGATAAGTCACCTTCTGCAGAGGATCGATATAAGGGATGAGAAGAAGGTGGGCTAGCATGTGGGGAGGTCATAATAGTCTCGTTATTAATAAGGGCGTTCAGTGGTTGAACCATTGAGCTAAGTTCTTGAATTATCGCTATTTCAAGCCTATTTACAGGCCTATACAAAAGGGGAGTGATTAAAACTCATAACATAAATACA
>NW_027754405.1:0-301 GCF_054177405.1 Leptonychotes weddellii | reverse complement strand
CGAAGGCAGACACTCAACCGTCTGAGCCACCCAGGCGCCCCTAGAGTTCAAAGTTTTTTTTTTAATTTTTAAAATTTTATTTATTTTTGAAAATATTCAGAATACGTGTTCTTAAATGTTTTATTTTTTCCAAAAGTATTTTAGCATTATTCAGATCCATGGTATCTTATTATTCTATTCTTTATTAACTGGTTTTTTTAAATTATTATTTAAGTCAGATATAAGACATTGTACCATGGGAAATTTCTTTTTTTTTAAATTTTATTATGTTATGTTAGTCACCATACAATACATCATTAGT
>NW_027754404.1:0-301 GCF_054177405.1 Leptonychotes weddellii | reverse complement strand
CCTCCGACAAAGCCCCCCAGCGGCCCTGAGCTCACGGGCCGCACCTGGATTCCAGGAAATGCTCACCCGTCTTTGCTTTGATGAACTGGGGTGCAGGCTGCACCAGCAAGCCACCTCTCCACACTCCGCTGTGAGATAAGCAGGTGTCCTTGGGTTTCCCAGGCACCTGTCCTTTGCCACCTCAGAGCTGCCGTGCAGCCCCTTCCCCAGCTCTGTGCCAGGTCAGCACCTGCCTTCCCTGTGAGTTCTCTCCCAAGCCCCAAATGCTAATTTCTCTCCCCTGCAGCGTCTCCCACTTTGA
>NW_027754403.1:0-301 GCF_054177405.1 Leptonychotes weddellii | reverse complement strand
AGCTAATCCCAGCACGGCACAGCTTAGCAATAGAAACCCTGTTCTCAGAATAACCGGGCCTTGAGTGAAACACCAAATCATCCATAAAGCTCTTCTGCATTTGTCTTCAGTATTTCTCTGCATATCTCCTTCCTGTGTCTATAGGGTCCTGGGCTTCAGGATTTGTTAAGCATAGAACCGGGACCCACAGGATGGAAGACAATGGGCAATCTCATTTGGGAGCCTGTTTCTCCGAGAAGGCAGACCCTGCTGGCCCAGCCCTTGAGTGAGTCTGGTTCCTGTGTGAGGAATCCTGTATTAC
>NW_027754402.1:0-301 GCF_054177405.1 Leptonychotes weddellii | reverse complement strand
TAGTATATATGTACAGGAAAAAACATAGTATATATAGGGTTCAGTACTATCTGCGGTTTCAGGCATCAGGGTCTTGGAACATATCCTCTTAGCTCTAAGACGGTTGAACTGGGCAGCTGACCTCTTATTAACCGGAAGATAATATATGTGTATTGTTTAGGCCACCATGTTTGTGATAAATTGTTGTAGCAGCAATAGAAAGCGAACAACCCCTCCCACATGAAGGGGCGGGGAGGAGAAGAGGAAGCAGCTGAGGGGATGGAGAAGCAGCCAGGGGGTAAGAGGAAAACAAAGAACAGGG
>NW_027754401.1:0-301 GCF_054177405.1 Leptonychotes weddellii | reverse complement strand
TCATCATCCCCTTTCTTCTCTATCATTATTGTTTAGTTGCAATGGCTTAAGGGTCTTGTTAACACGTAAACGTCCTAAGTGGGGAGAAGGAAGAGATGAGGTCAGGGAAGTAGTAACAGATCCCAGACATCTGCCTTGCTACTTACCAGCTGCATGACCTTAGGCAAGCAGTTTAACCTCTCTGTGCCTCAGTTGTACGATCTGCAAAATGGGAGTATGACCATACCCACCTTGTGGGGTTATTCTGAGGATTAAATGGGCAATTTTATAGAAATCATGCAGAAGAGTGCTTTTTTTGGTT
>NW_027754400.1:0-301 GCF_054177405.1 Leptonychotes weddellii | reverse complement strand
GGTATTTATACATAAAAATCATAACAAAATACCACTTTTTCCTTGCTTATTCTGAAGAAGTTTTGCTGTGGAATGCTTTGGCTCATTTTTGTTTTCTCTCTTTATTTTATTTTGTAAAAAATTTAATATTTTAATCATGCCATCCAAGGCTAAGTCCTCTACCCTGATTAGGCCCTCTACTAAAGCTTTATACTTTAAACACATAGGTCCTGCCCATTATATATTAGACTAATTTCAACATATAAGAGAAATTTATGGCTCTTATGAATGTGTGAGGGGGATATTTTTAAAAGGCTTTTAC
>NW_027754399.1:0-4285 GCF_054177405.1 Leptonychotes weddellii | reverse complement strand
GGAGTTGGAACTCAGTCTCGGGCCTGAGATAGGAACGCTTCGTCACTGGCAGGTGAACACAGAGTTCTGACAGAAACCGGGGAGGTAAGACAGACTGCTTTTCTGTGAGGGCTCACTGAAGAGCTGGGGGAGCAAATTTTCAGCTCCTGGGTAGGGAGCAGGGTGCAGCCATATTCATCCCGCCCATTGGGGCCGCAAGCCTTCAGGGAGTAAAACAGCTCCACCTCCTGGAATCCAGAGCCGCTTACACTGAGGCCTGCCTCTGCTGGGAAAGGGGCATTTGCACTAGTTGAAGTACACCTGAGGATCAGTGCTCAGGGCCCTCCCCCCGAAGGCCAGCACAAACTACTCAGTCCTGTCACGTTTACCGATCAGAGAGGGCTGCAAAGCTTCAGCTCCTAAGGGAAACACTAGTAGCATTCTTTGTATTTTTATTTTTTAACGTTTTATTTTTTTCAGGTATTTTTTCTTATTTTTTCGTCTTTTTTATTATTAGTTTGTTTGATTCCTCTCATTGTATTTTTTTTCTTTCTTCTTTTCTTTTCTGGACACAATGACGAGATGGAGAAATGCACCCCAAAATAAAGAACAGGATGTAGTACTCACTACCAGGGATTTAATCACTATGGATAGAAGTCAAATATCTGAACTAGAATTTAAAACAGTGATTAGAAAGATACTAGATGGTTTAAAAAAAAAAAAGGGTAGGAGACACTAGAGAATCCCTCATTGTAGAAATAAAAGAACCAAAATCTAGACAGGCCCAAATTAAAAATGCTATTACGGAGATTCAGTCCCCAACGAAGACTATTAAAAGGATGGCAAAGGAGGCAGAAGAGTAAGTCACCAATATAGAAAATAAAATAATGGAAAATAAGCTGAAAAAGAGAGTAAGAAAAATATTGGATCACAAAGGGAGATTTTGAGAACTCAGTACTTCCCTAAAGTGAAAAAATATCTGGATAATAGGGGTCCCAGAAGATGAGGGGAGGGACAGAGGGAGAGAAGGTTTATTTCAACTAATTGGAGCTGAGGACTTCCCAACTCTGGGGAAGGAAACATGTACTCAAGTCCAGGAGGCACAGAGAACCCCTCTAAAATCAATAAAAATATGTCACCATCTTGACATGTAATAGTCAAGCTTCCAAATTTCAACGATAAAGAGAAAATCCTGAACGCAGCTCAGGACAAGAGGGCTTTAACCTACAAGGATAGATATATAAGTCCAGCAGCACACATGTCCCCAGAGACCTGGCAGCCCAGAAAGCACTGCATGATATATTCAATGTGCTAATGGGAAACTTACGCAGTCAAGAACACTTCATCCAGGGAGCGTGTCATTCAGAGTAGAAGGAGAGATAAAGTATTTCCGGGACAAACAAAAACTTAAGGATTATGAACACTAAACCAACCCGAAAAGAAATATTTTGGGGGATCCTTTCAGTGGAGAGAGAGCCCAAAGGTAACAAAAATCCAGAAAGGAACAGAGACAATCTAGAGAAACAGCACCTTTGCAGGTAAATCAATGGCACTGAATTCATTCCTTTCAATAATTTACTCTGATGTAAATGGACTCAGTGCTCCAATCAAAAGACATAGGCTATCAGCATGGATTAAAAAACAAAACAAAACAACAACAACAACAAAAAGACCTATCAATATGCTGCTCACAAGTGACTCATTGCAGAGCCAAAGACACATCCAGATTGAAATTGAGGGCATGGAGAATCCTTTATCACGCTAATGGACGTGAAAAGAAAGCTGGAGGAGCCATCCTCATACATCAGAAAAAAACAGATTTTAAACCAAAGCCTATTATAAGAGATAAAGAAAGATACTATATCATAATAAAAGGGTCTATCCAACCAAAAGATCTAACAATTTTAAGTATTTATGCCCCTAAGTTGGGAGCAGCCACATATATCCACCAATGAATAACAAAATTAAAGAAACTCACTGATAATAATACAATACTAGTAGAGGTCTTTAAAACCCCACTCACAGCAATGGACAGATCATCTAAGCAGAAGATCAACAAGGAAACAAGGGCTTTGAATGACACACGGGACCAATGGGACTGCGCAGAGATATTCAGAGCATTGCCCCCTAAAACAGCAGGAAACACATACTTCTGGAGTGTACATGGAACATTCCCTGGAACAGATCACATACTGGGTGAGAAATTAGGTCTCACTAGTACAAAAAGATTGACATCATACCATGCATATTTTTAGACCACAGAGCTATGAATCTTGAAGTTAACCACAAGAAAAATGTGGAAGGACCACGAGTACGGGGAGGTAAAAGAGCATCCTACTGAAGAATGAAAGGAGAACAAGGAAATTAAAGAAGAATTAAAAAAATACATGGAAGCAAATGACAGCAGGACAACTCAGAGCCTTTGGGATACAGCAAAGGCGGTCCTAAGAGGGAAGTATATAGCAATATAAGCGTTCCTCAAAAAACAAGTTATTATTCTCCAATACACGACCTAACCCAGGAATGGACCCACAACTCTATGGTCAATTAATCTTTGACAAAGGGGGAAGGAATAGCCAATGGAAAAAAGACAGTCTCTTCAACAGATGGTGTTGGGAAAATTGGACAGCCACATGCAAAAAAAAAAAAAAAAAAAAAAAAAACGAACCCAGACCACTTTCTTACATCATAAACAAAAATAAACTCAAAATGCATAAAAGACCTAAATATGAGGAAGGAATCCATCAAAATCAAAATCCATCAAAAAGAGGAGAACACAAGCAACAACCTCTTTGACCTTGGCCACAACAACTTCTTCCTAGACATGTCTCTAGAGGCAAGGGAAACAAAACCAAACATGAACCATTGGGACTTCCTCAGGAAAAAAAAGCTTTTGCACAGCAAAAGAAACAATCAACAAAACTAAAAGGCAGCCTACACAATGGGAGAAGACATTTGCAACTGACCTCTCAAGTAAAGGCCTAGTCTCCAAAATCTATGAAGAACTCATGAAACTCAACCTCGAAAACCCAAAAAATCCAATCAAGAAATTGCCAGAAGACATGAACAGACAAATATATAATAGAACACATAAATGGCTGACAGACACATGAAAAAAATGCTCAATATCGCTCTTCATCTGAGTAATACAAATCAAAACCATAATGAGATACCACCTCACACCAGTCAGATGGCTAAACTGAACAGCTCAGGAAACAACATATGTTAGCGAGGATGCAGAGAAAGGGGAACCCTCTTACGCTGCAGGTGGGAATGTCAACTGGTGCCGCCACTCTCGGAATAGTATGAAGGTTCCTCAGAAACTTAAAACTAGAACTACCCTATGACCCAGCAATTGCACTACTAGGTATGTATCCAAAGGACAAAAATGTAGTGATTAATGGGCACATGCACCCCAATATTACTGCACCAATGTCCACAAGAGCCAAACTATGGAAAGAGCCCTGATGTCCATCGACTGATGAATAGATCAAGAAGACTTGGTATAGATACACAATGGATATTCCTCAGCCATCAACAAGAAGGAAATCTTGCCCCTTGCCACACTGTGAATGGAACTGGAGGGTATTATGCTAAGTGAATGAAGTCATTCAGAGAAAGACAAATACCATCAGATTTCACTCATATGAAGAATTTAAGATACAGAACTGATGAACTTAGGGGAGGGAAGGAAAAATAAAATAGGCTAAAAACAGAGAGGGAGACAAACGATCAGAGACCCTTATCTACAGAGAACAAACTGAGGGTTGCTGGAGGGGAAGTGGGTAGGGGGACGGGGTAACTGGTGGATGGGCATTAAGGAGGGCCCCTGATGTCATGAGCACTGGGTGTTATATGCAAATGATGAATCACTAAATTCTACCCCCAAATTGACAATATACTATATGTTAGCTATCCTGAATTTAAATAAAACTAAAAAATACAAGTAAAAAAAAAAAAAGAGGTGTGCAAAAAATGTAAAAAAATCACTCTTCTCACTAGCTTTTTAAAAATACATAAGTATTTTTCACTTTAAACATGTGTTAATATAAGATGTATGCGGAATTTAAGAAATGAAACAGATGAACATATGGGAAGGGGGAAAAGAAAAATAAATGAGAGAAAGATAGAGGGCACAAGAGACTCCTAAGGATAGAGACAAACTGAGGGTTGATGCAGGGAGGTGGGTGGGGGGTAGGCAAGATAGGGGATGGGTTTCAAAGAGGGCACTTGTTGTGATGAGCACTGGGGTTGTATGGACGTGATGAATCTCTGAATTCTACAACAGAAACCCATTTTGTGCTGT
>NW_027754398.1:0-301 GCF_054177405.1 Leptonychotes weddellii | reverse complement strand
CTCACTGATGTTCGAGGAGAACGAGGGTCACGGATGCTGGAGCCCCTCCCGGCCTGTTCCCGGCCTGGCCGCGGGGGGTCCAGGGCCTCTGGCCCAGGAGCGGGGGCAGTGTAGGCCCTGGCAGTGGGCTGTCTTGCTGGTCGTGGCCAGGAGGCGCCGTGTGCTGGAAATCCACCCACAGTGCGTGGCCTCCAGGGAAGCCCCTCGGAGGAGCCAGCCCACCCCGCCCAGCCCCGGCTCTGCCAGCGGGGCCCGAGCTGTGCCGCCCCCCGCACCTGCTGGGCTCCTGGGGACGGACACT
>NW_027754397.1:0-301 GCF_054177405.1 Leptonychotes weddellii | reverse complement strand
TATTTAATAAATGTATGTTCAATGCGAAGTATTTTTGTAGCACTTAACAGTTTTCAAAGCATCTCCCCTCCCTGTGCATCATCTGTTTGATTCTTTTTTTTTATTCTTATGTTAATCCCCATACATTACATCATTAGTTTTACATGTAGTGTTCCATGATTCATTGTTTGTGCATAACACCCAGTGCTCCATGCAGAACGTGCCCTCCTCAATACCCATCCTCCCACCCCCCTCCCCTCTAGAACCCTCAGTTTGTTTTTCAGAGTCCATCGTCTCTCATGGTTCGTCTACCCTCCGATTT
>NW_027754396.1:0-301 GCF_054177405.1 Leptonychotes weddellii | reverse complement strand
TGAGCGCAGGTTTCAAAAAGCAATTGCAAATCATCTAACAAATCTTAGTCCTTTCCCATAATTGCTTTTAAATTATTTTCATTTTCTTGCCATCTGGCAATCAGTTAACCCAAATAAGCCTTTGTCAATGAAGAACGAGTTTAAGTCTTCTCTTTTTTAGAGTAATTTCTAGGTCCCTTTCCATCAAACCAGAGTTCGCCGGCTTGCAAAGCCCTAGTTTCTGATCTGTTTTAATAGGTGTTTAAAAGATGTATGCCATTCTGAGGAAGTGGGATTCCCTGCAGACGGTCACTTCTTTGCC
>NW_027754395.1:0-301 GCF_054177405.1 Leptonychotes weddellii | reverse complement strand
GGCGCCTGGGTGGCTCAGTCGGTGAAGCGGCTGCCTTCGGCTCAGGTCATGATCCCAGGGTCCTGGGATCGAGTCCCGCATCGGGCTCCCTGCTCAGCGGGTGGCCTGCTTCTCCCTCTCCCTCTGCCCCTCCACCCCGCTCATTCTCTCTCTCTGTCTCTCTCAAATAAATAAATAAATAAAATCTTTAAAAAAAAAAATAAATAAACGGATCCCGGACCAAAAAAAGGACATTAGTGGGTGAAATTTGAATAAGTTTTCTCTGTAGATTCATTAGTAGCATTGTATCAGGATTGTTTTT
>NW_027754394.1:0-301 GCF_054177405.1 Leptonychotes weddellii | reverse complement strand
GAGAGGGAGAAGGAGCCTTCCCGCCGAGCAGGGAGCCTGATGCGGGGCTCGATCCCAGGACCCTGGGATCGTGACCTGAGCCGAAAGCAGATACTTAACGATTGAGCCACCCAGGCGCCCCTACAATGTAATTCTCATTGGCTTGTATAGTTAGGGGGTGTCTGTTGATGTTTTCATTTATGCAGTCAAATGAGGTTTTTTTTTTTTTTTAAAGACATAGAAAGAGCACAAGCAGGGGGAGGAGCAGAGGGAGAGGGACAAGTAAACTCCCCATTGAGTGGGAAGCCCATTGCAGGGCTTG
>NW_027754393.1:0-301 GCF_054177405.1 Leptonychotes weddellii | reverse complement strand
AAACCAGAACACCTTTCAAAATTTTCTTAGCCTCTTGAGGTTGATGAATTATTTATTGTTAACCAATTTAGTTGCCAGAAGGAGACATTCTAATGAGATTTTGGAAGCTAAATATGAAAAGTCTCATGATTTTGAAAGAAAATAGTGCACTTCTTGAGAAGTGGTTTTACTCCTATTCAGTGATTAGCTCAGCCATGTGACATTTCTCAGATCTATTGCTAACTATCTTAACTCCAACCTTGTAAGGGAGAGACGGCACTGCCCACTGCTATTTCTACCGGTGCTCATTGAAAAATATCTT
>NW_027754392.1:0-301 GCF_054177405.1 Leptonychotes weddellii | reverse complement strand
TATCACATTGTGGTTTTCATTTGCATTTCCCTAATGATTAGTGATGTTGAGCACCTTTTCATGTACCTTTTGGCCATTTATATGTCTTTGGGAAAATGTCTATTTAGTTCCTATGCCCATTTTTAATTGGATTTTTTTTTGTTTTGTTATTGTATGAGTTCTTTATGTATTTTGAATATTAACCTCTTACTGGGTAGATTATTTGCAAATGTCTCCCATTCCATAGGTTGCCTTTTCTTTTTTTTTTTATTATTTGTTTGCTGTGCAGAAGCTTTTCAGTTTGATGTAGTCCTACTTGTTG
>NW_027754391.1:0-301 GCF_054177405.1 Leptonychotes weddellii | reverse complement strand
TTTTTTTTTTAAAGATTTTATTTATTTATTTGACAGAGAGAGACACAGCGAGAGAGGGAACACAAGCAGGGGGAGTGGGAGAGGGAGAAGCAGGCTTCCCGCGGAGCAGAGAGCCCGATATGGGACTCGATCCCAGGACCCTGGGACCATGACCTGAGCCGAAGGCAGTTGCTTAACAACTGAGCCACCCAGGCGCCCTGTTAACAATTTTTTTATAGATGACTTAAATTTTATCTACAGCACTCCACAGTTTTCAAGGTCATCAGGTGACTTTTCTCCTATTATTTTGTTCCCAGTTAAT
>NW_027754390.1:0-301 GCF_054177405.1 Leptonychotes weddellii | reverse complement strand
AATAACTGTTTAATGTAAACTGAGAAAAATGGCTGAAACAACCAATTACAAAATGCCTGCCATATATTAGTATTATTTCATCATATCCTCAGTAAAATACATGCAAATAACACTGTTTTAACAGAAGTTGTTAGATTTCCTAATGAACTTTTGAAATTACTTCTTACTCCTTAATAAATCCCCTGTAATTCTAATCCTCAGGATTTTTGGCTTGTTCTCTATTTTCTAAAAGAATATGCTTTTTACTCTTTTAATTTATTTTAATTAATTTTTTTTTTTAGAGAGAGACAGCCTTGTGAGC
>NW_027754389.1:0-301 GCF_054177405.1 Leptonychotes weddellii | reverse complement strand
AACGCCTTGGGTGGGGCCTAGGAATCTGGATTTGTAACAAACTCCCTTGGTGACCTTCATGCAACCAGTACGGTGCCCCCACCCGTGAAGCGATGGTGAGTGCTGTCACCCAGGGGCTGCCCACATGGCAGGGACGGCAAAAGGAGCTCAGACTGAGATGTTCTGGAGAAGCCCCTTCTTAGGAAAGGTGGATCTTGGAGTTTGGATAAGGCGACGGAGAGGGAATGCGGAGTCCCGGGCGCTCCCAAACACCTCCTCCTTAAGGATGCCAGCTTGCCGACTCGCCGTCCGGCGTCGCTCC
>NW_027754388.1:0-4286 GCF_054177405.1 Leptonychotes weddellii | reverse complement strand
CCACTGATCTATGTGTCTGTTTTTGTGCCAGTACCATACTGTCTTAATGATGACAGCTTTGTAATAGAGTTTGAAGCCCAGAATTGTGATGCCACCAGCTTTGCTTTTCTTTTTCAACATTCCTCTGGCTATTCGGGGTCTTTTCTGGTTCCATACAAATTTTAGGATTATTTGTTCCATTTCTTTGAAAAAAGTGGATGGTATTTTGAAGGGGATTGCATTGAATGTGTAGATTGCTCTAGGTAGCATTGACATCTTCACAATATTTGTTCTTCCAATCCATGAGCATGGAACGTTTTTCCATTTCTTTGTGTCTTCCTCAATTTCTTTCATGAGTATTTTATAGTTTTCTGAGTACAGATCCTTTGCCTCTCTGGTTAGATTTATTCCTAGGTATCTTATGGTTTTGGGTGCAATTGTAAATGGGATCGACTCCTTAATTTCTCTTTCTTCTGTCTTACTGTTGGTGTATAGGAAAGGCACTGATTTTTGTGCATTGATTTTATGTCCTGCCACTTAACTGAATTCCTATAAGAGTTCTAGCAGTTTTGGGGTGGAGTCTTTTGGGTTTTTCCACATAAAGTATCATATCATCTGCAAAGAGTGAGAGTTTGACTACTTCTTTGCTAATTTGGATGCCTTTTATTTCTTTTTGTTGTCTGATTACTGTGGCTAGGACTTCTAATACTATGTTGAATAGCAGTGGTGACAGTGGACATCCCTGCCATGTTCCTGACCTTAGGGGGAAAGCTCTCAGTTTTTCCCCATTGAGAATGATATTCACTGTGGGTTTTTCATAAATGGCTTTTATGATATTGAGGTATGTACCCTCTATGCCTATACTCTGAAGAGTTTTGATCAAGAAAGGATGCTGTACTTTGTCAAATGCTTTTTCTGCATCTGTTGAGAGGATCATATGGTTCTTGTTCTTTCTTTTATTAATGTATTGTATCACATTGATTGATTTGTGGATGTTGAACCAAACTTGAGGTCAGGGTTAAATCCCACTTGGTCATGGTGCAAAATTCTTTTAAAGTACTGTTGGATCCTATTGGCTAGGATTTTGGTGAGAACTTTTGCATCCATGTTCATCAAGGATATCGGTCTCTAACTCTCCTTTTTGATGGGGTCTTTGTCTGGTATGGGGATCAAGGTAATGGTGGCCTCATAAAACGAGTTTAGAAGTTTTCCTTCCATTTCTATTTTTTTGGAACAGTTTCAGAAGAATAGGTATTAATTCTTTTTTAAATGTTTGGTAGAATTCCCCTGGGAAGCCATCTGGCCCTGGGCTTTTGTTTGTTGGGAGATTTTTGATGACTGCTTCAATTTCCTTAGTGGTTACAGGTCTGTTCAGGTTTTCTATTTCTTCCTGGTTCAGTTTTGGTAATTGAAACATCTTTAGGAATGCATCCATTTCTTCCAGATTATCTGATTTGCTGGCATATAGTTGCTCATAATATGTTCTTATAATTGTTTGTATTTCTTTGGTGTTGGTTGTGATCTCCCCTCTTTCATTCATAACTTTATTGATTTGGGTCATTTCTCTTTTCTTTTTGGTAAGTCTGGCCAGGGGTTGATTAATCTTGTTAATTCTCTCAAAGAACCAGCTCCTAGTTTTGTTGATCTGTTCTGCTGTTCTTTTGGTTTCTATTTCATTGATTTCTGCTCTGATCTTTATTATTTCTCTTCTCCAGCTGGGTTTAGGCTTTATTTGCTGTTCTTTCTCCAGCTCCTTTAGGTGTAGGGTTAGGTTGTATATTTGAGACCTTTCTTGTTTCTTGAGAAAGGCTTGTATTGCTATATACTTTCGTCTTAGGACTGCCTTTGCTGCATCCCAAAGATTTTGTACAGTTGTGTTTTCATTTTCATTGGTTTCCATGAATTTTTTAATTCTTCTTTAATTTCCTGGTTGACCCATCCATTCTTTAGTAGGATGCTCTTTAGCCTCCATGTATTTGAGTTCGTTCTGACTTTCCTCTTGTGACTGAGTTCTAGTTTCAAAGCATGTGGTCTGAAAACATGCAGGGAATGGTCCCAATCTTTTGGTGCTGGTTGAGACCTGATTTGTGACCTAGGAATGTGATCTATTCTGGAGAATGTCCCATGGGCACTAGAGAAGAAAGTGTACTCTGTTGCTTTGGGATGGAATGTTCTGAATGTATCTGTGAAGTCCATTTGGTCCAGTGTGTCATTTAAAGTCTTTATTTCTTGCTGGTCTTTTGCTTAGATGATCTGTCCATTTCAGTGAGGGGGGTGTTAAAGTCCCCCACTATTATTGTATTGTTGTCAATGTGTTTCTTTGCTTTTGTTATTAATTGCCTTATATAATTGGCTGCTCCCATGTTAGGGGCATAGATATTTACAATTGTTAGATCTTCTTGTTGGATAGACCCTTTAAGTAGGATATAGTGTCCTTCCTGATCTCTTATTTAGTCTTCGGTTTAAAATCTAATTTGTCTGATATAAGGATTGCCACCCCAGCTTTCTTTTGGTGTCCATTAGCATGGTAAATGGTTTTCCACACCCTCACTTTCAATCTGGTCATGTCTTTGGGTCTAAAATGAGTCTCTTGCAGACAGCATATCAATGGGTCTTGTTTTTTTATCCAATCTGATACCCTGTGTCTTTTGATTGGGGCATTTAGCCCATTTACATTCAGGGTAACTATTGAAAGATAGGAATTTAGTGCCATTGTCTTGCCTGTAAGGTGACTGTTACTGTATATTGTCTGTGTTCCTTTCTGGTGTATGTTGCTTTTAGGCTCTCTCTTTGCTTAGAGGACCCCTTTCAAGATTTCTTGTAGGGCTGGTTTCATGTTTGCAAATTCCTTTAGTTTTTGTTTGTCCTGGAAGCTTTTTATCTCTCCTTCTATTTTCAATGACATGCTAGCTGGATATAGTATTCTTGGCTGCATATTTTTCTCATTTAGTGCTCTAAATATAACATGCCACCCCTTCCTGGCCTGCCAGGTCTCTGTGGATAGGTCTGTTGCCAATCTAATGTTTCTACCATTGCAGGTTACACTCTTCTCCCGAGCTGCTTTCAGGATTTTCTCTGTCTCTGAGACTCGTAAGTTTTACTGTTAGGTGTCGGGGTGTTGACCTATTTTTATTGATTTTGAGGGGGGTTCTCTGTGCCTCCTGGAGTTTGATGCCTGTTTCCTTCCCCAAATTAGGGAAATTCTCTGCTATAATATGCTCCAATATACCTTCTGTCCCCCTCTCTCTCTTTCTTCTTCTTCTGGGATCCCAATTATTCTAATATTGTTTCATTTTATGGTATCAATTATCTCTCAAATTCTGCCCTCGTGATCCAGTAGCTGTTTATCTCTCTTTTTCACAGCTTATTTATTTTCCATCATTTGGTCTTCTATATCACTAATTATCTCTTCTGCCTCATTTATCCTAGTGGTTAGAGCCTCCATTTTTTATTGCACCTCATTAGTAGCCTTTTTGATTTTGACTTGGTTGGATTTTAGTTCATTTCTCCACAAAGGGTTTCTCTAATATCTTCCATGTTTTTTTCAAGCCCTGCCAGTATCTTTAAAATCTTCATTCTGAACTCTAGTTCCGACATCTTACTACTGTCCGTATTGATTAGTTCCCTGGCACTTGGTACTGCCTCTTGTTCTTTTTTTTGAGGTGATTTTTTCCATCTTTTCATTTTGTCCAGAGGAGAAAAATGAGTGAGAGAACACAATGCTAACAGGGTAACAATGACCCCAGAAAAATATACACTAAACAAATCAGAATAGACCTGAAACCAGGGGGAAAGAAAGGGGAAGAAATAAAAAAGAAAAAAAGAAAAGAAAAAGATAAAAAAAAATATATGATCAAATATGATCAGGTTGGTGCATAGATCAGTGCCACATACTAGATTTTGGGCATATTGTGGTCTGTTAAAAGAGAGTGCCTCCCAAAATTTTAAAGAAAGAAAACCTTATATATGTACAAAAATAAGGGTAAATATTATGAAGGGATGGAATATGACTATAACAATGAAAATTATAAAAGATTTTATAAAAGGTATGATAAGTTGGTTGAAAAAGAAAGGAGGAATTAAAAAAAAAAGGGGGAGATGTGATCAAGCAGGAGACTAGAACAAAGCCATACACTAGAGATTTAGGGTATATTTTGGTCTGTTATAAGAAACTGTATCCCAAAATTTTAAAGAGAGAACAACTTATACATATATACCAAAAATAAGGTTAACTACTATGAAGAGATAGAATATGACTCTAAAAATGAAAAATAAAAAAGATTTTTTAAAAAAGAGATTGTTAAGAT
>NW_027754387.1:0-301 GCF_054177405.1 Leptonychotes weddellii | reverse complement strand
TCTGTGAAGTCCGGCTGGGACCCACGGGTTTGCAGGGACTGCTCGCTTTCCGAGTTCCTGGAACCCAGAGTGTTTTCACTGTTCCTGAGCCTTGCTGGCTTAGAGGCTTGTACCGCTAATGGTGCCAATAAGCGCTCGCATGGATAGCGGGGTTACTATTCATTTCACATTGTGCTAAGCACTGCTTATGGACCATCCCGTTTATCCTCAAAGAGAACCTCATCAAATTGGCATTATTACCCCCATTTTAAGATAAGAAAAGTAAGGCACTGAGAAATGAGAGTTTGCCCAAGGTCGTACA
>NW_027754386.1:0-301 GCF_054177405.1 Leptonychotes weddellii | reverse complement strand
GATTTAAAAACAGATAAGGGGGAGCCTACATGGCTCAGTCAGTTAAGCATCTGCCTTCGGCTCAGGTCATGATCCCAGGGTCCTGGGATCGAGCCCCGCATCAGGCTCCTTGCTCAGTGGGGGGACCTGCTTCTCCCTTTCCCTCTGCCTTCCCCTCCCCTTGTTTGTGTGCCCTCTCTCTGTCGAATAAATAAATAAAATCTTTAAAAAATTTAAGATAAATAAAAACAGATAAATTCTTCTTTAGTCAGAACACAGTCTTTTTCTCTTATATGAATATGATTATTTAGCTTAATAAAAC
>NW_027754385.1:0-301 GCF_054177405.1 Leptonychotes weddellii | reverse complement strand
TCTGTGAAGTCCGGCTGGGACCCACGGGTTTGCAGGGACTGCTCGCTTTCCGAGTTCCTGGAACCCAGAGTGTTTTCACTGTTCCTGAGCCTTGCTGGCTTAGAGGCTTGTACCGCTAATGGTGCCAATAAGCGCTCGCATGGATAGCGGGGTTACTATTCATTTCACATTGTGCTAAGCACTGCTTATGGACCATCCCATTTATCCTCAAAGAGAACCTCATCAAATTGGCATTATTACCCCCATTTTAAGATAAGAAAAGTAAGGCACTGAGAAATGAGAGTTTGCCCAAGGTCGTACA
>NW_027754384.1:0-301 GCF_054177405.1 Leptonychotes weddellii | reverse complement strand
TATTTTCTTCTCAAAGTGCTTTGGTATTAGGTTTCACAATTATGTCTATGATCCATTTGGAGTTAATATTAGCATGCATTTTGTTTGTATGTATTATTTGCTGGCATAGATCAAAGTCCATGTTTTTGTTTTTGTTCTTTTTTATAAGGATATTCAACTGTTCTAGTATCATCTGTTGAAAAGACTATCTTTTTTTTTTTTCCCTGAATTGCTTTTGTATCTTTGCCAACAGCAGTTGTCCATAAAAATGTGTGGGTCTTTTCTCTTCTGTTGATATACTTGTCTATCTTAATGCCAACAT
>NW_027754383.1:0-301 GCF_054177405.1 Leptonychotes weddellii | reverse complement strand
AGGGATTTCCTTTCCCTTCTTGGCATTGTTTTCGTCTTGCCTCAAGTGACGTCAACTTCATTTCATCCTGGCTATTTGGTGTTGTCTTAAGAACCCGGCAGCGAGGAGAAGGGGCATGACAGTTAATCTCCCCAGAGCACCTCACTGTGCTGCCCACCATGCTTCTGTGTTAAGTCAAAGGGGTGACCTAGAAAATCCATGTGTCTCCTGGAGGAGCCGAGGGGACAGCCGAGAGTGGTCGCCTGGTGGGGATTCCCCCACCCTTTTCTGTGGGAGATGATAGTTCATATATCTCAGTGTT
>NW_027754382.1:0-301 GCF_054177405.1 Leptonychotes weddellii | reverse complement strand
CTGAATTCCTCATGATGGAAACTGTTGGGTCCATCGTTGTGTAACCAGGGAGCTGGCTCTCTTTTTGTCTTATAGTTCCAAAGTCCACACGTGCTGTCTGCATTTGCCCCAAGGCCACCCGGGTACCCAGTTCAATAGCTCTAGACCTCTGATCCATCCAGGAGCAATGCAGACTGCGTGGGAGTGGTGAAGAGTGACTCACAGGGCACACCCCACCACAAACAACCAAAAACTCATCAGATGTCTTCCCATGAAATTCTTTCCTTGGTTAAGCTGCAACCAGGGGCTTTTCTCTCTTCCC
>NW_027754381.1:0-301 GCF_054177405.1 Leptonychotes weddellii | reverse complement strand
TTTACGCATGAGTAATATCCAAAACCCCGAACAACCTAATAAGCAAAACACATGGTTTTCCCTGCCAACATAGACTTAGCGCTTAAGAATATCCAACCTGGCGGAACATGCAGAGAGGGAGTAAGGATGGGGAGTCTGCACTATTGAGATGGCATGTAAACCGGGAACGCCATCCTAAGCCACGGATTCTGAGAGACGCTATCATTCATGCCGCACAGTCCCACCGTCGGCTGGGTCCCCGCACCCCATCCCATCTGCACAAGGCCCACACCATGTCAGCAAACAGCAGGGAGGAGCTCAC
>NW_027754380.1:0-301 GCF_054177405.1 Leptonychotes weddellii | reverse complement strand
TTGAGGAGAAGGAGGGACTCTGCAAGCAGCCTGCACATGGATGTGTGCTGGGGCCAGTCCCTGGGGGACCAGGCAGCCTGTGTGTTCCCTGCTGGGACTCACTCACTGGGGCTTGCCAAGGCCAGCCCCTGCCCACCGGTATCCTGGGCTTCTGCTTCCCCCCTCGCTGTCTCTCTGCCTCGTTGCTCTCTCTGTGTATATGTTTCTCTCCCCATCTCTGGCTCTGTCTGTCTGTGCCTTCCTCCCCCTCCTACCCTTCTTATTCTCAACCATTCAACCCCTGCCTATTCTTCTACTCGCT
>NW_027754379.1:0-301 GCF_054177405.1 Leptonychotes weddellii | reverse complement strand
GCAAAAGCTTTTTATTTTGATGAAGTCCCAATAGTTCATTTTTGCCCTTGCTTCCCTTGCCTTTGGCGATGTTTCTAGGAAGAAGTTACTGTGGCTGAGGTTGAAGAGGTTGCTGCCTGTGTTCTCCTTTAGGATTTTGAGGGACTATTTTTTAATTTTTTTGTTTCAAGTTTTTATTTAAGTTCGAGTTAGTTAAAATATAGTGTAATCTTGGTTTCAGGAGTAGAATTTAGTGACTCATCACTTACATATAACACCCAGTGCTCATCACAACAAGTGCCCTCCTTAATACCCATTACCC
>NW_027754378.1:0-301 GCF_054177405.1 Leptonychotes weddellii | reverse complement strand
TAGTATATATGTACAGGAAAAAACATAGTATATATAGGGTTCAGTACTATCTGCGGTTTCAGGCATCAGGGTCTTGGAACATATCCTCTTAGCTCTAAGACTGTTGAACTGGGCAGCTGACCTCTTATTAACCGGAAGATAATATATGTGTATTGTTTAGGCCACCATGTTTGTGATAAATTGTTGTAGCAGCAATAGAGAGCGAACAACCCCTCCCACATGAAGGGGCGGGGAGGAGAAGAGGAAGCAGCTGAGGGGATGGAGAAGCAGCCAGGGGGTAAGAGGAAAACAAAGAACAGGG
>NW_027754377.1:0-4286 GCF_054177405.1 Leptonychotes weddellii | reverse complement strand
TTATGCTGAGCGAAATAAGTCAATCAGAGTAAGACATGTATCATGTGACCTCACTGATATGAGGAATTCTTAATCTCAGGAAACAAACTGAGGGTTGCTGGAGTGGGGGCGTGGCAGGGATGGGGTGGCTTGGGTGATAGAAATTGGGGAGGGTATGTGCTATGGTGACTGCTGTGAATTGTGCAAGACTGTTGAATCACAGTTCTGTACCTCTGAAACAAATAATGCAATATATGTTAAGGAAAAAAAAAAAAGAAGAAGATAGCAGGAGGAGAAGAATGAAGGGGGGGAAATCCGAGGGGGAGACGAACCATGAGAGACAATGGACTCAAAAACAAACTGAGGTTCTAGAGGGGAGAGGGGGTTGGAGGATGGGTTAGCCTGGTGATGGGTATTAAAGAGGGCACGTTCTGCATGGAGCACTGGGTGTTATGCACAAACAATGAATCATGGAACACTACATCAAAAACTAATGATGTAATGTATGGTGATTAACATAACAATAAAATTTTTTTTAAAAAGAGCATTCTGATTTCTTGATGATTGACCCTTTACTATCTTGAAATGTACATTTTTATCTCTTCATCTATTTATAAGAACTCTTTTAAAAACCTTCTTTACCAATTCCAAAATTTAGGTAATCTATGAGACTGTCTTTCATCTGTTGTTTTCATAGTTAGATGTTATATTTTCTTGGGTCAACACACATCTAGTAATTTTTGATATTATGCAGGGAAATATGGATGTCATGTTCCTGAGAATCTAGATTTCTTGTCTTCCTGTAAAGGCCATTGAGTTTTGTACTACTGGGCATCTAATTTACTAGAGGATCAGCTTGATCCTGTTGAGGCTTGGTTTAAGACTATTTAGTTGTATTAAGATGGCCTTAGGTAACCTTCTTTAAGTATATCCTTCTAGACTTTTCAACTGAATTTCCAAGATATTCAGTAAGTTTTCTCCACTGTGGATAGTTGAAACTCCATTTTTTTCCAGCACCATGTTATGTCCAGAATCATTCAACTCACAGTCACCCTGTAACTGTTCTGCTCTAGTCCTTGTAAAATGTTTCTCTGTACATAGTATAAAATAGTATTTGGCCCAGACTCTTTCTAGTGTCTCTCTATGTTGATTTCTGATATTCCTTCTCTGAACATCTTTCTCCTATCTGGTATGTTCCCAGAACATACCAGTTACCTTGGCAGCCCCAAACACTGATTTCTGTTTCCTTCACCTTGCATGATTGCTGCTTTCTTTTTGGACTCTGCTTCCCTCCACTTCCTTTTGGAAAGAGGACTTCCCAGGAGAAAATCGGAGTGAATGTGTAGCATTCCTCCTGCATTTATCTTCTCTGGAGAATTATATCAAGTATTTCCGTTGTCTAATGCCTGAAAACAGTTGCTTTACATAGTTTTTCCAGTTCTGTAGTTGTTGATATCATTGTTCTATCATGGCCAGAACTTAAAATGCAGATAGACATTTTTTCTGTGTGAAGAACTACATTACTGTTTTTTTTTTCTTTTCAAGTTTTTATTTGCATTCTAGTTAGTTAACATATATGGTAAAATTGGTTTCAGGTGTAGAATTTAGTGATTCATCACTTACGTGTAACACTCAGTGCTCATCACAACAAGTGCCCTCCTTAATACCCATCACCCATTTAGCCCATCCCCCACCTACCTCCCTCCGTCAACCCTCAATTTGTTCTCTATAGTTTGAGTCTTTTATGGTTTGTTTTCCTCTTTTTCTTTTCCTTCCCCAATGTTCATCTGTTTTGTTTCTTAAATTCCACATACAAGTGAAATCATATGGTGTTTGTCTTTCTCTGACTGACTTCTTTTGCTTAGCATACTACACTCTAGCTCTATCCACATCGTGCAAAGGTAAGATTTCACTCCTTTTGATGGCTGAGTAATATTCCATTGTGTGTGTGTGTGTGTGTGTGTGTGTGTGTGTGTGTGTGTGTGTGTGTGACATCTTTATCCAGTCATCAGTTGATGGACATTTGGGCCGTTTCCATAATTTGGCTGTTGTTGATAATGCTGCTATAATCATTAGGGCACATGTGCTCCTTTGAATCATTATTTTTGTATCCTTTTGGTAAATACCTAGTAGTGCAATTGCTGGACGATAGGGTAGTTCTACTTTTAACTTTTTGAGGAACCTCCATACTGTTTTCCAGAGTGGCTGCACCAGTTTGCATTCCCACCAACAGTGTAAGAGGGTTCCTCTTTCTCCACATCCTCGCCAACATCTCTTGTTTCCTGAGCTGTTAATTTTAGCCATTCTAACAGGTGTGAGGTGGTATCTCAGCATGGTTTTGATTTGGATTTCCCTGATGATGTGTGATGTTGAGCATCTTTTCATGTGTCCATTAGCCATCTGGATGTCTTCTTTGGAAAAATGTCTGTTCATGTCTTCTGCCCATTTCTTGACTGGATTATTTGTTTTTCTGGGTGTTGAGTTAAAGATAAGTTCTTTATAGGTTTTGGATACTATCCCTGTATCTGATATGTCATTTGCAAATATCTTCTCCCATTCTATTCTGTAGGCTGCCTTTCAGTTTTGTTGATCATTTCCTTTACTATGCAGGAGGTTTTTATTTTGATGGGGTCCTGGTAGTTCATTTTTGCTTTTGTTTCCCTTGCTTCTGGAGACGTATCTGGTAAGAAGTTGCTACAGCTGAGGTCAAAGAGGTTGCTGCCTGTGTTCTCCTCTAGAATTTTGATGGATTCCTGTCTCACATTTAGGTGTTTCATTCATTTTGAATTTATTTTTGTGTTTGGTGTAAGAAAGTGGTCCAGTTTCATTCTTCTGCATGTTGCTGGCCAGTTTTCTCAACACCATTTGTTGAAGAGATTTGTCTTTTTCCCATTGGATATTCTTTCCTGCTTTGTCAAAGATTATTTGACCGTATAATTGTGGGTCCATTTCTGGGTTTTCTGTTCTGTTCCATTGACTTGTGTGTCTGTTTCTGTGCCAGTACCATACTGTCTTGATGACTACAGCTTTGTAATATAGCTTGAAGTCTGAAATTGTGATGCCTCCAGCTTTGCTTTCTTTTTCAGGATTACTTTGGCTATTTGGGGCCTTTTGTGGTTCCATACAAATTTGGATTGTTTGCTCTAGCTCTGTGAAAAATTCTGGTGGTATTTTGGTAGGGATTGCCTTAAATGTACAGATTGTTCTGGGTAGTATAGACATTTTAACAATATTTGTTTTTCTAATCCATGAGCATGGGATGTGTTTCTATTCTGGTCTAAATGGTTTCTACAGTCTTTCAGAGACAACAGGTTTGTGGACTTTTCTATCACCCTTTCTGTCTCCCTTCCCTGCTATGAAGGGAGAATTCTCCTTATAAAGGATGCTCTTAATGACAGTTGGGTGTTCTCCAGCAGCTTCTAATTTATTGATTGAGCTCTACACTCCTTTGAATAATTCCTATTGTTAATTTTGCTTAAACTAAAACATAAAATAAATATAGGTAATCTTTTTTACAATTTTTTTTTCACAGATGCACCAATGGTCTGACAGTGGAAATGAGCATCAAGAAATCCAAAATGCTTATTTAAAGGCTTGCAAAGTGTTGAGATGATGTGGTATTTCCACACTGATGTCTAACGTCATAAATACAGTTCCCTTGATTTAGAAAATTACTTGTTTCTACATCTTTAGAATCTACCTATTAATTAGCTTTTAAATATTTATTTAGCTCATGCTCTGTGTCTGGCACTGGGTTAAGACAGAATAACCTCTTTTAGGTAACTGAGCAGAAGGAAAATAGTCCCAATAGGTTAAAAAAGGTGATTCCGTGAGTATTTGACTAAGTATTTTAGTTGGCTGAAATGAGTTTGAATGGAGCATAAGGAACATTTTAGGAGAGGGAACAAAGTTCTGGTTGCTTAGCTGAAACCATAGAGAATGGGGAAAAGGAGCACATAGCAATTTGTACCTAGTAATTTGATCTTTTTTTTAAATTTTTTATTGTTATGTTAATCACCATACATTACATCATTAGTTTTTGATGTAGTGTTCCATGATTCATTGTTTGTGCATAACACCCAGTGCTCCATGCAGAATGTGCCCTCTTTAATACCCATCACCAGGCTAACCCATCCTCCAACCCCCTCTCCCCTCTAGAACCCTCAGTTTGTTTTTCAGAGTCCATCGTCTCTCATGGTTCATCTCCCCCTCGGATTTCCCCCCCTTCATTCTTCTCCTCCTGCTATCTTCTTCTTTTTTTTTTTCCTTAACATATATTGCATTATTTGTTTCAGAGGTACAGAACT
>NW_027754376.1:0-301 GCF_054177405.1 Leptonychotes weddellii | reverse complement strand
GGTATTTATACATAAAAATCATAACAAAATACCACTTTTTCCTTGCTTATTCTGAAGAAGTTTTGCTGTGGAATGCTTTGGCTCATTTTTGTTTTCTCTCTGTATTTTATTTTGTAAAAAATTTAATATTTTAATCATGCCATCCAAGGCTAAGTCCTCTACCCTGATTAGGCCCTCTACTAAAGCTTTATACTTTAAATACATAGGTCCTGCCCATTATATATTAGACTAATTTCAACATATAAGAGAAATTTATGGCTCTTATGAATGTGTGAGGGGGATATTTTTAAAAGGCTTTTAC
>NW_027754375.1:0-301 GCF_054177405.1 Leptonychotes weddellii | reverse complement strand
GAGGAAAAGAGTTTTGTGTGTTATGTCTCAGAGACTTTGGCATTGTTTCTTACTGCAGCATTACTTAGCCTAACCTCACTATGTGTCTTGCCCTGGGCTAAGTGAGTATTTTAACGTAGAGACTAAATTCTAGAGCGAGGGAGCCTGAGTGTCCATTAGAGCGAGGGAGCCTGAGTGTCCATCTGGGTTAGTTACTCTCTCATTGTGTGATCTTGGACCAGTGAACTTCTCTGTGCCTATTTTCTGCATTTAGAAGAGGGGGGGAAATAATGGAAACCACCTTATAGGGTTTTTATGAGGA
>NW_027754374.1:0-301 GCF_054177405.1 Leptonychotes weddellii | reverse complement strand
CTGATTGACTTATTTCGCTTAGCGTAATACCCTCTAGTTCCATCCACGTCATTGCAAATGGCAAGATTTCATTTTTTGATGGCTGCATAATATTCCGTTGTATATATATATCACATCTTCTTTATCCATTCATCTGTTGATGGACATCTAGGCTCTTTCCATAGTTTGGCTATTGTGGACATTGCTGCTTTAAACATTGGGGTGCAGGTATCAGTGGCAAGCAATTTAAAACATTTGTTTTATGTTCTACCAAATGCAGACAGAAAGAGCAAAACAAAAATGCTACATGAATGTTTACTAC
>NW_027754373.1:0-301 GCF_054177405.1 Leptonychotes weddellii | reverse complement strand
CCTTTAAAGTAATGGCATGAGAGGTTATCTCCTTTGGAAAAAAATTAAACTGAAAATTACAAAAACTGTATTATTAGGACTTAAAAAAACCTTACTAGACAATTTTTTCATGTCTCAAATTTATATGTGGGGGAAGAAGGAAGAGAAGAAGGAGAAAGTAACCAACAGCCAATTTCACTTAATGCTGTCAGAGAAATCATTGACAAAATATTTCATAAATGAAATAATTTGTTCAAGCAGCAGGGGGAGCTAAGGCATTGTTGTTTTGTTTGTTCTTTAAGGGTAGGTAATGTTTCCGGTT
>NW_027754372.1:0-301 GCF_054177405.1 Leptonychotes weddellii | reverse complement strand
TAATATTGAAATGGAAATTTTTAAGACTTTTGCCTTGAGCTCTTCAGTCTCTATCACTTTTATTTTCTAGTTCTGAAAAGAGTGGAAAACTGGTGACCAAAATATTTTTTTTTTTTTTTAAAGATTTTATTTATTTATTTGAGAGAGAGAGAATGAGAGACAGAGAGCATGAGAGGGAGGAGGGTCAGAGGGAGAAGCAGACTCCCTGCCGAGCAGGGAGCCCGATGCGGGACTCGATCCCGGGACTCCAGGATCATGACCTGAGCCGAAGGCAGTCGCTTAACCAACTGAGCCACCCAGG
>NW_027754371.1:0-301 GCF_054177405.1 Leptonychotes weddellii | reverse complement strand
GAAAAGCAGAGAAAATCTTGTTTTCATGGCTACAAAGTTCAATATGTGTGAATCTGTCCATATCTCAGCATTTTCAATGCTGTCACTCAAGCAAAGGCAGAATCTCATGTAGATGTTGATAACTTTCTAAATGGTCCTATTTCGGGAACTTAATGCAATCTATTTACTTTTCCCAGTACACTCCTCTCCAGCTAACCTGTGTATCTCTTCTCTTGCCTTAAATCTGGCTTCCTTGAGAAGATTCCCCTGACCCTGGGCAGATTAGTCATCTCCATCATCTCAAGGCTACCCTGTATTTCTA
>NW_027754370.1:0-301 GCF_054177405.1 Leptonychotes weddellii | reverse complement strand
CCAAGCACGATGTCCACCTTTTCTGCTCCTTCCATTTACCACTTCTGATAGGCAGAATAACGGCCTCCCAAAGGTAGCCATGACCTAATTCCAGGAACTGTAAATATGTTAGATTACATGGCAAAGGGGAATTAAGGTTGCAGGTGGAAGGAAGGTTATCAGCTGACCTTGACAGGGGGCAATTAGACTGTATTATCCACATGGGCCCAATCTAATTACAAGAGTCATTATTAGTGGAAGAGGTAAGCAGAAGAAGGAGAACCAGAGAGGTGGCAGTGTGAGAAAGACTTGGACCGATGTT
>NW_027754369.1:0-301 GCF_054177405.1 Leptonychotes weddellii | reverse complement strand
CAATTTTTAAGGGTATGCCACCCACTCTCAGACGGTCTGCATACATGCAGTGATGAAATCTAATTCAATGATCCTCTAGGATCTTTATTTTAAAAGCCATGTGTTCTAATGCATCACTTTAGGAAAATTGGAAACATTTTATTTTATTGAGCTCTTTTAAGCTGTAAAGCACTACTAAAACACTGATGAAAAAAAAAAACTAGCACAACATAAAAGGGCATAAAAGTGAAAAAATAAAGACCACTACTTTCCAACTTTCATTTGTGATCTCATGTTCATTAAGTTCATTAAGCTCTTGGTT
>NW_027754368.1:0-301 GCF_054177405.1 Leptonychotes weddellii | reverse complement strand
AGGTAAACTAAAAGATCTTGGGAACTTGGTTCTTCGACCTTTTGGACTCTCCACCGAAAATTTCCAGATCAAACAGGATTCCTCTACTGGTTCCTACTCCATCAATTTTGTTCAAAATCCAAATAATAACAGATAACAAAGTTAACAGTAGCTTGTAAAGCTGGCTTGGAGATTGTGTGCTGCTTGCTATTAACAAGGGGGAAGGCCCTGCCAATATTTAACTAAATTAAAAGCATTTTATCTCGAAGACAGGCTATCCACTGGGGCCCAGTGTTCCCTTTTCCCTCTTGTTTTCCGATCA
>NW_027754367.1:0-4286 GCF_054177405.1 Leptonychotes weddellii | reverse complement strand
GGATCACGGTTTATGGCAACCCCGAGCTGAGAGCCCGCGCCTGGGCTCCGCCTCTGCAGCCGGCTTCCCTGCTCCAATACCTGGGAGCTCTGCTGCACTCAGGCATCCCCGGTCTTTCTGTGACCCCGAGGGTCCTGAGACCACACTGTCCCGCGAGGGTTCCACCCCCAGCTTAGCCACCGGAGTGACGTCCCTCAGCGGACCAGACTTTAAAAGTTCTGATTTTGTGCTCTGCGGCTCTATCACTTACCAGAGGCGGCTGACGGAGGCCCCTTCCCCGCCATCTATCCTCCCAAATATCGCCTCGGATTCACTTCTCTGCACGTCCTACCTTCCAGAAAGTGGTCCCTTTTCTGATGAGAGAGTTGTTGCTCTTCTTTTCTTCGATCTTCTGTTGAGTTTGTAGGTGTTCAGAATGGTTTGATCCCTATCCAGCTGAATTCCTGAGAGGAGACGAAATCCAGGTCTCCTACTCCTCCACATCTTGCTCTGCCCTCCTATTTTTGACAGCTTGAGGAACCTCCGTACTGTTTTCCAGAGTGGGTGTACCAGCTTGCATTCCCACCAACAGTGTAAGAGGGTTCTCCTTTCTCCACATCCTCACCAACATTTGTTGTTTACTGTCTTGTTAGTTTTTGCCATTCTAACTGATATAAGGTGGTATCTCATTGTGGTTTTCATTTGTATTTCCCTGATGGCTAGTGATGTTGAGCATTTTTCATGTGTCTGTTAGCCATCTGTATGTCTTCTTTGGAGAAGTGTCTGTTCATGTTTTCTGCCCATTTTTTGACTAGGTTATTTGTTTTTTGAGTGTTGAGTTTGAGAAGTTCTTCATAGATCTTGGATACCAGCCCTTTATCTGTAATGTCATTTGCAAATATCTTCTCCCATTCCATGTGTTGCCTTTGTTTTGTTGACTATTTCTTTTGCTGGCAGAAGCTTTTTATCTTGATGACCTCCCAAAAGTTCATGTTTGCTTTTGTTTCCCTCGCCTTTGGAGACGTGTCTTGAAAGAAGTTGCTGTGGCTGATGTCGAAAAGGTTGCTGCCTGTGTTCTCCGCTAGGATTTTGTTGGATTCCTATCTCACATTGAGGTCTTTCATCCATTTTGAGTTTATCTTTGTGTATGGTGTAAGAGAATGGTCCAATTTCATTCTTCTGTATGCAGCTGTCCAATTTTCCCAGCACCATTTATTGAAGAGACTGTCTTTTTTCCATTGGATATTTTTTCCTGATTTGTCAAACATTATTTGACCATAGAGTTGAGGTTCCATTTCTGGAATTGAATTCTATTCTATTCCATTGGTCTATGTGTCTGTTTTGTGCCAATACCATGCTGGCTTGGTGATCACAGCTTTGTAATATAGCTTGAAGTCTGGCACCATGATGCCCTCAGCTTTATTTTTCTTTTTCAACATTCCCTTGGTGATTCGGGGTCTTTTCTGGTTCCATATAAATTTTAGGATTGTTTGTTCTAGCTCCTTGAAAAATGACAATTGCATTTTAGTAGGGATGGCATTGAAAGTGTAGATTGCTCTGGGCAGGATGAACATTTTAACAATGTTTATTCTTCCAATCCATGAGCTGGAATGTTTTTCCATCTTTTTGTGTCTTCCTCAATTTCTTTCCTAGGTGTTCTGTAGTTTCTAGAGTATAGATAATTTACCTCTTTGGTTAGGTTTATTCCTAGGTATTTTATGAGTTTTGGTGCTATTGTAAATGGAATCCATTTCTTAATTTCTCTTTCTACAGTTGCATTGTTAGTGTATAGGAAAGCAACTGATTTCTGTGCATTGATTTTGTATCCTGCTGCATTGCTGAGTTGCTGTATAAGTTCTAGTAATTTGGGGGTGGAGTCTTTTAGGTTTTCCACATAAAGTGTCATGTCATCTGTGAAGAGCGAGAGTTTGACTTCTTCTTTGCCAATTTGGATGCCTTTTATTTCTTTTTGTTGTCTGATTGCTGAGGCTAGAACTTCTAATACTATATTGAACAGCAGTGGTGAGAGTTGGCATCCCTGTCATGTTCCTGGCCTTAAGGGGAAAGCTCTCAGCTTTCCCCCACTGATAATGATATTTGCTGTGGGTTTTCATAAGGGGATTATGCTAAATGAAATAAGTCAATCAGAGAAAGACAATCATCATATGGTTTCACTCGTATGTGGAACATAAGCAATAGCATGGAGGACCATAGGGGAAGGGAGGGAAAACTGAAGGGGGAGAAATCAGAGAGGGAGACAAACTATGAGAGACTATGGACCCTGGGAAAAAAACTGAGGGTTTCAGAGGAGGGGGGGTGGGAGGATGGGGTAGCTGGGTGATGGGTATTGAGGAGGGCATGTGTTGTGATGAGCACTGGGTGTAATATGCAGCTAATGAATCATTAAACACTACATCAGAAACTAATGATGTACTATATAGTGCCTGACTGAACATAAAAAAAAAAAAAAGAAAGGGTGGGGAACTCTGAGTTGGGAATCAATTTGCAAGGAGACCCACATCTACTTAGAAGTAGCAGGAGGCTCCTGTGGGAGGCATCTGGAGGAAACTCCACCACAGCCCAGGGTACTTCAGGTCAAGGGAATTAATAATAGGATAAACCAAGGTCCTGGACCAGTTCTTGTTCCCTTATAGAGTGAGACCCAGTTTGGTATGTTTGGTAAAACCCAGGAGATTAAAATATAAGTGAAAAAGAAAACAAATAAATAGTCTGGAAGAAAAAAAAAAAGAAAAAGTATGACTGAAGTGTTAAGAATCACATATGTGATTCCTGCTCTTGCCAACATAAAAAAAATAGTGAGGCAGAGAAACAAATATAGTTGACCCTTGAACAATACAGGGGTTAGGTGTGTCAACACCCTGGCTACTAAAAATCCATGTATAACTGGATTTCCTGAAAAGTTAAGTATTTTTTTAAAAAGATTTTATTTATTTATTTGACAGAGAGAGACAGGGAGAGAGGGAACACAAACAGGGGGAGTGGGAGAGGGAGAAGCAGGCTTCCTGATAAGCAGGGAGCCTGATGCGGAGCTCGATCCCAGGACCCCGGGATCATGACCTGAGTCGAAGGCAGATGCTTAATGACTGAGCCACCCAGGTGCCCCAAAAGTTAATAGCCTACTGTTGACTGGAAACTTTATGGATAAGATAAACAGTTGATTAACACATATTTTGTGTGTTATACATATTATATGCTGTATTCTTACAATAAAGTAAGCTAGAGAAAAGAAAATGTTATTAAGAAGATCCTAAGGAAGAGAAAATACATTTTTACATTTGTAAAAAATTTCTGTGTAAGTGGCCCCATCAGGTTAAACCCATATTGTTAAGGGTCAACTGTACTATACTGAACATCAGATAAAATTTGTTTGTTAAGTCTCTTCTCCCATAACTTTAACATATTGCTTATTAGAATATGAAATGGACACACAAACAAGTCAACATTTTATCTTTTTTTCTTACTAGCTCTCTTCTGAGGGAGTTAAACATATGTGCAAGGTAAGAATTAACTAACCCCCTAAAATTTTACTGGTCCTCTGAGAGGTCTTCTGGTCCTCTCAGTTTTCAGTTATATTTACTTACCCATATCCTTCTCTCCAAAAAACATTCATTTCCCAAACCTAGTTGATACATTTTCATTTTATATTACTGGTGCATCTTTCTCCATCCCTCCTTGCTCCCAGTTCTCTCATTCCTTTACCTCAATACCTGTATTAGGATAGGCAGATCATCAGTCTTTGCTTGGGAGTTCCAATCTGATCTCTGGTATCATGGGGCTTGAAGGATTCTTTATATAGTCAATAGCCATCCCTTCCATTTAATCTCTTTGCAGATCTTACCTCTTTTTCAAGGTTTTAGACTCCTAAGTCAGTGCATGGTTTCTTTTTTTTTTTTTTGTCCTTAAAAGTCTTTTTTTTTTCTTTTTTTAAATTTTGTTTTATTATGTTATGTTAATCATCATACATCATTAGTTTTTGATGTAGTGTTCCATGATTCATTGTTTGTGTATAACACCCAGTGCTCCATTCAATATGTGCCCTCTTTAATACCCATCACCAGGCTAACATCCCCCCACCCCCTCCCCTCTAGAACCCTCAGTTTGTTTCTCAAAGCCCATAGTCTCCCATGGTTCGTCTCCCCCTCTGACTCCCCCCCCTTCATTTTTCCCTTCCTACTATCTTCTCTCTCTCTCTCTCTTTTTTTAACATATAATGTATTATTTGTTTAATAGGTACAGGTGTGTGATTCAACAGTCTTAAACAATTCACAGCGCTCACCATAGCACAT
>NW_027754366.1:0-301 GCF_054177405.1 Leptonychotes weddellii | reverse complement strand
TTTGCAGGGACAGTCCCTATCCTCCAGGAGTTCACAGTTCAGCACTAGACACTGTGGGGTCCAGCCTGACAAGTGCAGTAAGTGAGCTGCCTGGATTGATTCCAGTGGTGGAACAGAGGGACAACAAGGCAGTGCACTGGGGGTGGGAGGTGGGGAAAGATTTATTCATTTATTCCACAAATATTTGTCAATCACCTGAGCACGAGTATCACACGTAGCACATGGTAAGCTCTCAATATCTGTTATTGAATGCAAGCCACTGGTGTAGGTGTTGGGAATGCAGCAGCTCACAAAACTGCAG
>NW_027754365.1:0-301 GCF_054177405.1 Leptonychotes weddellii | reverse complement strand
AAAGCCATTCATAATGTGACTGAAAAAAGCAAGCTGGAAAACAGTGTAATAAATCTGCACATGAACGTTTATAGCAGCTTTATTCACAACTGCCAAAAACTGGAAGCAATCAAGATGTCCTTCCAAAGGTGAATGGATAAACAAACTGTGGTACATTCATACAATGGAATATTATTCAGCATTAAAAAGAAATGAGGGCCCCTGGGTGGCTCAGTTGGTTGGGCTACTGCCTTCGGCTCAGGTCATGATCCTGGAGTCCCGGGATCGAGTCCCGCATCGGGCTCCCTGCTCAGCAGGGAGT
>NW_027754364.1:0-301 GCF_054177405.1 Leptonychotes weddellii | reverse complement strand
CAGAGGGAGAAGCAGACTCCCCGCCGAGCAGGGAGCCCGATGCGGGACTCGATCCCGGGACTCCAGGATCGTGACCTGAGCCGAAGGCAGTCGCTTAACCAACTGAGCCACCCAGGCGCCCGTAAGCCATTTAATAAACAAGAAAAGGAAGACAAAATAAGGTTTCATTCTCATCACCAGTGAGAAAGACAGAGAAAGGTTGATAAAAATAGAATAAAAGACAATGGGTAGAATTTTAAAAAACGTAATTTGCTTCGAAAAATTACAAATGAATCTAGTAATAAAGAAATTTCTGAGGGTA
>NW_027754363.1:0-301 GCF_054177405.1 Leptonychotes weddellii | reverse complement strand
ATCTTGAGTCAGTATGAAATGCCATGTCTCCCAGTTCCTAGCCCAGTGCACATTTTACTCTACCCAAGCATGCACCAGCATTGCTGGGCAAAGGGATAAACAAATAATGAGTACCCATCATCTTTTGAGGTATTTTGTTAAGTACTTGTGGTAAATAATGTGTGTTGCTGAACAAACAATTCCTCTTCCTTATAGGCCTGCAAATTTTTCAGATAAGCAGACCATCACTTACTCCAAGTAACATTCTATTTAATGTAAATGAGTTCATGCCCACCATGTCTCCCAACAACAGTTACTGGTC
>NW_027754362.1:0-301 GCF_054177405.1 Leptonychotes weddellii | reverse complement strand
GATTTAAAAACAGATAAGGTGGAGCCTACATGGCTCAGTCAGTTAAGCATCTGCCTTCGGCTCAGGTCATGATCCCAGGGTCCTAGGATCGAGCCCCGCATAAGGCTCCTTGCTCAGTGGGGGGACCTGCTTCTCCCTTTCCCTCTGCCTTCCCCTCCCCTTGTTTGTGTGCCCTCTCTCTGTCGAATAAATAAATAAAATCTTTAAAAAATTTAAGATAAATAAAAACAGATAAATTCTTCTTTAGTCAGAACACAGTCTTTTTCTCTTATATGAATATGATTATTTAGCTTAATAAAAC
>NW_027754361.1:0-301 GCF_054177405.1 Leptonychotes weddellii | reverse complement strand
GTATTATAACCTGAGCTGAAGGCACATGCTTGATGGCTGAGCCACCCAGGCACCACCTATATTTAATTTAAATAGTGCCAATGGACAGTACATTTGGTTTGCTACTGAAAAGATTAAAAATGATTCCATAATGTTCTCTTTCTTTCCTCATTGAGGAAAGGAGATTGAAGATTGAGTATTAGATTGATTAAAAAATACTCAAAGCTGGCTGTCTCTTTTAGAATTTCAGTTAATGGAAATCAGGTAAAAGGTCCAGTTTTGGTTATTAAACTATTCCTAGTTTTCCAGCTGTTATACTTCA
>NW_027754360.1:0-301 GCF_054177405.1 Leptonychotes weddellii | reverse complement strand
TGCTCGGCATGGAGTCTGCTTCTCCCTCTGACCCTCCTCCCTCTCATGCTCTCTGTCTCTCATTCTCTCTGTCTCAAATAAATAAATAAAATCTTTAAAAAGGATGTAGTCCATATATACAATGGAATATTACTCAGTTATCAGAAAGGATGAATGCCCATCTTTTACATCAACATGGATGGGACTGGAGGAGATTATGCTAAGTGAAATAAGTCAAGGAGAGAAAGAGGGATGGGTGCCTGAGTGATAGACATTAGGGAGAGTATGTGCTAATGTGAGCACTGTGAATTGTGTAAGACTG
>NW_027754359.1:0-301 GCF_054177405.1 Leptonychotes weddellii | reverse complement strand
GCCTGGAATATTCTGGCCAAAGGGGAGGTCTCTAGGAATGCTTACTGAATGACTAAACAAATATTTATTACAAACCTGCTAAGAGTCAGGCACTGGGGTACTAACAGTCAAGAGGAGCAGCATGGTTCATAAGCAAACAAAATGCACATTTATTTTAGGGGGGGCGGAGCAAGATGGCAGAGGAGTAGGAGACCTGGATTTCATCTCCTCTCAGGAATTCAGCTGGATAGGGATCAAACCATTCTGAACACCTACGAACTCAACAGGAGATCGAAGAAAAGAAGAGCAACAACTCTCTCAT
>NW_027754358.1:0-301 GCF_054177405.1 Leptonychotes weddellii | reverse complement strand
GGAGGCTCTGGCTATGGAGGCTGCGGTTACAGAGGCTCCGGCTATGGAGGCTGTGGTTATAGAGGCTGTGGTTATGGAGGCTCTGGCTACGGAGGCTGCGGCTACGGAGGCTGCGGTTACGGAAGCTGCGGTTACGGAGGCCAGGGCTGTGGCTATGGCTCCAGCTATGGCTGTGGCTTCCGCAAACTGGGCTGTGGCTACGGATACGGCTCTGGCTGTGGCTACGGATACGGCTCTGGCTGTGGCTACGGATACGGCTCTGGCTGTGGCTACGGATACGGCTCCCGCTCTCTCTGTGGCT
>NW_027754357.1:0-301 GCF_054177405.1 Leptonychotes weddellii | reverse complement strand
GAAAAGCAGAGAAAATCTTGTTTTCATGGCTACAAAGTTCAATATGTGTGAATCTGTCCATATCTCAGCATTTTCAATGCTGTCACTCAAGCAAAGGCAGAATCTCATGTAGATGTTGATAACTTTCTAAATTGTCCTATTTCGGGAACTTAATGCAATCTATTTACTTTTCCCAGTACACTCCTCTCCAGCTAACCTGTGTATCTCTTCTCTTGCCTTAAATCTGGCTTCCTTGAGAAGATTCCCCTGACCCTGGGCAGATTAGTCATCTCCATCATCTCAAGGCTACCCTGTATTTCTA
>NW_027754356.1:0-4286 GCF_054177405.1 Leptonychotes weddellii | reverse complement strand
GAAAGATCAACTATCTTAACACCTACTTTTACTGGGAGGCGCTGGTTCTGTCTCCCATTGCTGGCTCAGAAGAGCCTGAAGTTCCCCAAGGTCTCAGAGTTACCGCTTTCTCAGTGACGATTCTCTCCTGTTGGTGCCACAGGGAGCCATCGTCCAGGTGCCAATGTCTTTAGAGGCATCGATTGCTCTGCTACGAACTGGACTGAGCAAACGCGGCCCAAGCCCCTGCTCAGTAGGGAGCACCGTCCTTGGCACGAAGAGGGACGAGGAGCGGACTCCTCGGACCTACACACAGCACGTGACCTGTGCTTACCGTTGCGTCAGCGAGTGTCTGCGGCGCAAAGGCTACGTGCGGAGCGTGCGCCTACGTTTTTATTATTAGTGGTTCATTAATTCTCCTAGGGATCCCATGACGTGTTATTATCCTCCTATCATCATCATTATTATTATACCCATTTTCCCCACGAGACCATTTGGATTCCGACAAGTTAGGTGACTCCTGTGTGGTCACCTAACTTGTCTTCTCCAGTGTTTCCCATCACCCCATAAGCTTAGTCTGCCCGTTTATCGGGGGAATCTCCCTCTTCCTCTACAACCTTGCTGCCCCAAGTGTGTTCCATGGACCCCATCTGGGCATCACCTGGGAGCTTGTTAGACGTGCAGAGTCTCGGCCCCACCCAGACCTGCTGAACCAGACCCTTTATTTAACAAGCCCCCCAGGCAGTCTGCAGGCTGAGATCTCAGCAGCGCTGCTCATGAATCACCTGTCTCGGTAGGATGCAGCTCTGTAGAGGGAAAACAACTTGACTCTGTAAGTTTTAGTTCTTCCGTGCCGGAAGTAGCTTATCACAAGGTGACTTCAAGTAGAAGGCAGTTTTCTATCACAGACATTGAAAAAAATATATTTCCCACACACACCTTACATTTAATGATTCAGTTTGCAAACATTTACCACTGTGTGTTATTTGCCAAGGCCTGTGTGCGGTGCAGGTCTCAGTGGTTTCCCATGGGAGGTTACTTCCTGCATATCAGCCAATTCCTGGTTTTAAAGTTGCATATTTATAATAAAATGGTATCTGTACTTCTCTTAACGCTGCTTTCTTGCCGATTCATTCATCTAATCAAACAACATATTTATCCATTTGGACAACAAACACCTTTCGGTGATGTGCAAACCACTGTAGAAGTCCATGTGTTTCCACACCAAATTCTATCCTGGAGCAATTCTGCACTGGGGACATGTTTTTGAAAGGAAGATTTTTTAAAAACCTGGTCATTTTACTGCTGATTTTATGGTTAGCAGAATGCCACCTCCAAAGTTTCGTAAGTCTTTCCTGACATTAACTCAGAAATTCTCCCCATGTCCCAAGGATAAACGCAGACTTAGAAAGCCAAGGCTGAAAATGAAGTCCCTCAGGACATGTTGTTGTTGTCTTCATGATAATTTAACTTTGATGATATTCAAAATCTGCAGGGGAAAATTTCAATATTTTTCACTTTCACTTCAAATGGAGCTTCTTAAGACTCTTTATACCAACTCTGTTAGAGTAACTGGCACTTAAGACAGTCAGTGAATTTAAATATTTGAGGTCTTCCATTAACATCAGTTAAATGCTGAGAACTCGGCTCCCTTATGGAAAACTATAGTTCTAAAACTCCCTTGAGGGGATGACATACTCCCAGGAAAAATGCCTCTTTGGGTAATTTAGTTTTATATGGGAGTATTGACAGATGCAAACACTTCGGTCACAGACCTTCTTTTTAGCTCCAGAATCTAGGAGAATTCTATTTTGGCTTGGGAATCTTTTGGGGGTAATTAGTCACCAATGGTTGAGGCTAATGGGTTTGTTATACCTTGAATGATGTTTAAATGTTTTAAAATGTTTTCAAAGGACATCATTGAGGTGGAGAAGTTGATAGGTAGCAATTTAATATTTTTAAAAAGATCTTTATTTATTTACTTGAGAGAGAGAGAAAGAATGAGTGGGAGGGAGGGACAGAAGGAGAGGGAGAAGCAGACTCCCCACCGAGCAGGAAGCCCAACATGGGGCTTCATCCCAGAACCCTGGGATCATGACCTGAGCTGAAGGCAGACACCCAACTGACTGAACCACCCAGGCGCCCTGCAATTTAATATTTTTAAATTAGCTTTATTGGGGTATAATATACAAGCAATCAAATGTACATGTTAAGTGAAAAATTCAGTGAGTTTTGACCCATGTAACACCACCAAGTGAAGACATAAAACATTTCCATTGTCCCAGGATGTTTCCTCATTTACGTCTACATATCTTGCTAAGTGATTTATGCGCATTACTTCTTTAAATTCTCACTATTATGAAACAGGCTGTTATGGGCTGACGTGTATCTCGCCCAAATTTATATGTTGAAGCCTTTATCCCCAGTACCTCAGAATGTTACTGTATTTGGAGAGAGGGTCTTTAAGAGGTAGGGAAGTTAAAATAAGGCTGTTACGGTGGGCCCTAGTCCAACATGATTGGAGTCCTTATAAGGAGGGGAAATTTGGACACACAGAGAGACAGCGGGGATGCACACACACAGAGGAAAGACCGTGTGTGGGCACAGTGAGAAAGCAGCCACCTGCAAGCCAAGGAGAGAGGCCTCAGGAGAAACTAACCTCAATCTTGGACTTCTAGCCTCCAGAACGGTGAGAAGATAAATTTCTGTGAAGTCACCCAGTCTGCAGTATTTTGTTATGGCAGCCCTAGGAAACAAATACGTAAGCGATAGCTTGGCTTTTTAACAATTAAAAACAAAACAAAAATGAGACTTAGGGGTATCACAGAATTTGCCCACAGTCCCCCAGATCCTCAGTGACTGGGCATGGGTTGGATCCTAGGTGTGTCGGGCTCCAACTCCATGCTCTTAACCACTGCCTGCACCGATGCCCCGGGGACCCAAACACCAGGATTGAAAATTGCAGGGGCGCCTGGGGGGCTCAGTCGGTTGAGAGTCTGACTCTTGGTTTCGGTTCAGGTCATGATTTCAGGGTCTTGGGATGGAGCCTCCACGCCCACCCCACCCCATTGAGCCCCACATCGGGCTCTGTGCTCAGCGGGGAGTCTGCTGGAGATTCTCTACCTCTTCTCCCTCTGCCCTTCCCCCAACTCTCTCTAAAATATTTTTATTTTTTATTTTTTTAAAAGCTTTTATTTATTTATTTGACAGAGAGAGACACAGCGAGAGAGGGAACACAAGCAGGGGGAGTGGGAGAGGGAGAAGCAGGCTTCCCGCTGAGCAGGGAGCCCAATGTGGGGCTCGATCCCAGGACCCTGGGACCATGACCTGAGCCGAAGGCAGACGCTTAATGACTGAGCCACCCAGGCGCCCCCTCTCTCTAAAATAAAGAAATCTTTTTAAAAAAATTGCACTCATGACGCCAGTCAGTCAGTCCCACTCCCAGGTCCCCCTCAGCTCTCCCTCCCTACAGTGTCTTGCTTACAGCTTCATGTACTTGGTTGGGATCAGTGCTAATCTGCACAGAGGGCAGAAGGTGGCTCTTCTTACTCTGATCTCCCTATAACATATAATATTATAATAACAAAATAGAGTCATTATATGATTTTAGGTGATCACATAAGTGCTGGCACACAGAAGACACAATTTTTGTTTGGCTATTACTATCTCATTTAATTTTTAAAAGTAACCACTTAAAACTAAATATCATCTCTTTTCCCCCTTATTCTCTAAAATTAAGAATATGTTTTGAAAACCCAAATAGGTAATAGCCTTTCACAGTTCAAACTGTTCTACAAAAAAAAAAAAAAAAGAGGTTAGACATCAGAATGATTTTCCCTCATATCTGACACCATAATAGATTTTTAATATAATAATCACCATTAAACACGAATCACAATAGTGCTGCCCTAAATGTTAAATAACGTCAGTAACAAATAGTGTCACTACCCTGGGAAGAAGCCTCACTTACGCAAAGTCAAGGTGAGGAGGCCTACAAGGCAGACTGTTAGTTCAGAATCCACTCAGCTGACATGAAGGCCAAGTACAGGACTGGGTGTGCATTTTGAAGAGTAATTACTAAAGGTGAATATTTAGGTAAGAAATAACAGGAGCCGTTTGAAATATCCATTTTAGGGAGATGAGGTGAGCTTCCCAGGAGAGTAGTTTTTTTGGAGTTATTTAAATGTTAAAAGGGGGGAAACATGGGGCGCCTGGGTGGCTCAGTTGGTTAAGCGACTGCCTTCGGCTCAGGTCATGATCCTGGAGTCCCGGGATCGAGTCCCACATCGGGCTCCCTGCTCAGCAGG
>NW_027754355.1:0-301 GCF_054177405.1 Leptonychotes weddellii | reverse complement strand
GAGACAGAGAGCATGAGAGGGGGAGGGTCAGAGGGAGAAGCAGACTCCCTGCTGAGCAGGGAGCCCGATGCGGGACTCGATCCCGGGACTCCAGGATCATATCCTGAGCCGAAGGCAGTCGCTTAACCAACTGAGCCACCCAGGCGCCCGTCTCACAATTTCTAAAATCAGGTATAATAGTAGTCAGTGCTTAACCAAACTGCTACTAAAAAAGCCTAGCTAAAAGTTTCCCACAATGAGCCCAATCATTTTTACGACCATCATTTATCTCTGAGCATCATATATTAAAACAAGATCCTTA
>NW_027754354.1:0-301 GCF_054177405.1 Leptonychotes weddellii | reverse complement strand
GTCTCTGTCTCTCTGACAAATAAATAAATAAAATCTTAAAAAAAAAAAAACCCAAATCCAAATCAATTAGTGGAGTCTAATTTTAATAAAACTTCTTTTTTTAAAAAAAAGATTTATTTATTTATTTGAGAGACAGAGAGAACACAAGCAGGGGCAGAGGGAGAAGCAGACTCCCCACTGAGCAGGGAGCCCAATGCGGGACTCGATCCCAGGACCCCGGGATCATGGCCTGAGCCGAAGGCAGACGTTTAACCCACTGAGCCACCCAGATGCCTCAAAACTTCTTTTTTTAATAAATTTT
>NW_027754353.1:0-301 GCF_054177405.1 Leptonychotes weddellii | reverse complement strand
TTGGATGAACCAGAGCTTAACTAGCCAACCAGAAGTTCACTTTTCCAATTTAAGAATTCAATAATTTTCCTGAATGAGAGTTTGGACAAGTTGTCAGAGGTCACTGTCTGGGGAAAGAGGCAGTCACATGGAGTATCTACTGTTTGCCAGTAATTTTATAAATTTTAATTATCACAGTAAATCTTTCTGCATCCCAGAGATGAAGAAACAAATGGAGACCAGGTGAACTGCCTCGAGGTCACTTAGAAGGTAAATGACAGAACCACATTAGGAACTATATTATTCTGACTCTAAAACGTGT
>NW_027754352.1:0-301 GCF_054177405.1 Leptonychotes weddellii | reverse complement strand
TGAGAAAGGGGAGCAGAGAATCAGACTATTTGCAACTTTGTGATTTTGCCTTCTATCTCATCATGTCTCATGAACATCTTTCCATGTCATTATTCTTTTACATCAGATTCTCAAAGAGGGGATAGTCCATATCAAAATCAAGCCACACAGGTGTATCAGTCAGGAATCAGGTGAGGAAATAAATCACTTCCAATGTTTAAAAACAGAATGCATTCAGCACAAAGATTAGGTGATGACCAAACCCCTGGAAGGGAGAGGAGTGCACTGAAAGCTTGCTTTCATGAATGACTCCCAGAACACT
>NW_027754351.1:0-301 GCF_054177405.1 Leptonychotes weddellii | reverse complement strand
CTGGAATTCCTTTCCTGTCCGGCTTCCACCCTGCTTTAAGCCCCGGTTTTCTGCAGCTTCCGAGGGCAGCCTGGGCTCCTGGAGGCGATGTGGCCGTGGGTCTGTCCCCCTCCGCTGGCGCGGGCATCCCCCGGCTGGTTCAGGCCCCAGTGGGCAGCGCTGCCTGTCGCATCTACCTCTTGTTGCGGTGACTGCAGCTCCATCGCGGTTTCAGCCTGGACACCTGGGTCTCGGCAGCGTTTCCGGCCCCTCTCAACTCGGGGACCGGCTCCGTGCCCGGGGCAAGCGTGGCGCAGCAACC
>NW_027754350.1:0-301 GCF_054177405.1 Leptonychotes weddellii | reverse complement strand
TATTCCTGGGAAAAATTAAAGAACACCTAAATAAATGAGGAGACATAAAGTGTTCATGGATCAGAAGATTCAATATTGTTAAGATGTCAATTCTCCCCCAAATGATTTACAGATAAAAATCCCACCAGACTTGTCTGTAGAAATTGGCAAGCTAATGCTAAAATTCATATGGAAATGTAAAGCTCCTAGAATAGCCAAAGAGCTTTGAAAAAGAAGACAAAATTGGAGGACTAACACTACCAGATTACAAGACTTATGAAGCTACACTTTGAAGACTTTGTGATGTTAGTATAAATTTAGA
>NW_027754349.1:0-301 GCF_054177405.1 Leptonychotes weddellii | reverse complement strand
AGGAAGACAGCACACCTCTCTCCCCCTTCCTGTGCCAGGGTAGGAGCCTAACCTGAGTGGGCACCAGGATCCACGTGTAAGACCACCTCCTGTCATGAAGACTGAAAATGCATTTTTTTCAGGATGAAGCCAATTAGCTAACATGTATTGTCACCCAATTACCAAGTAAATCTAGGGTGATCTGTTTGTGACAGTTGGTTCTGTCATGTCCACTTACTTGAGAGCTAGTAACTGTACTACAGACATTTGTGTCTGCATGGCTATGAAAAAGGGTGATATTCTTTGTCTTTGCATCTCTTCA
>NW_027754348.1:0-301 GCF_054177405.1 Leptonychotes weddellii | reverse complement strand
GTCTCTGTCTCTCTGACAAATAAATAAATAAAATCTTAAAAAAAAAAAAACCCAAATCCAAATCAATTAGTGGAGTCTAATTTTAATAAAACTTCTTTTTTTAAAAAAAAGATTTATTTATTTATTTGAGAGACAGAGAGAACACAAGCAGGGGCAGAGGGAGAAGCAGACTCCCCACTGAGCAGGGAGCCCAATGCGGAACTCGATCCCAGGACCCCGGGATCATGGCCTGAGCCGAAGGCAGACGTTTAACCCACTGAGCCACCCAGATGCCTCAAAACTTCTTTTTTTAATAAATTTT
>NW_027754347.1:0-301 GCF_054177405.1 Leptonychotes weddellii | reverse complement strand
GCTTCTATCAGAGGCTTTATGTTCTACACTATTTTCCTTTCCCTAAAAATATCCACTTCCTAATGATAGTGAGTCTGAAAGTGAAAGCCAAGGACATTCTTCAGTGTACATTTTCCAACTCATGAAATGTTCATGAGTAAAGACCCTAAGGAATGCACGGTGCCAGCCTCTTTCTTTGCCAGTCCGGAAAGGAATCCATTGTAACAGTGGAGTTCACGGTAAGATAGTTCTATTTTTGAAGATGTACTGATAAAATCATATGCATCGTTTCTTAAACATCCAAAATAATTCGATTTGAGTA
>NW_027754346.1:0-301 GCF_054177405.1 Leptonychotes weddellii | reverse complement strand
CTGTTTTTAACAGAATTTTGGAGTGATTGTTATATGTGTTACATGCTGACAGCCATCATCTTTGTCATGCCCCAGAGTATTCCAATTTATATGCCAGAGCCCAATTTAGTCAATGCCCTATTGATAGACACTTCGACGATTTCTGATTTTTGTTAATGCACACATATCTTTACACATTGCTTTCTTTTTTTTTTTTTTTAGCATGTAACAGAATACATTTTATATCAAAATAAAAATACACCATGAGGAACAAGAGAATAGAGATATTAGTAATACACAATGAAATTTAAACTTGGGGAAC
>NW_027754345.1:0-4286 GCF_054177405.1 Leptonychotes weddellii | reverse complement strand
AAAACAAAAAAACAACACCACTGCTGCATCTACGGTGCTGCAATCCTTGCTGAGAGAAGACTGAAAGATGGTGCCCCCTGGAAGACAAGAAGAGCCATAGAGTTCAGAGAAAGACCCACTGTGGTAATGTTTGCAGATTGTCTGAAACTCAGAGGTTCCTAGACTAAAACGAAGGACCTTGGAGAAAATTCATCCTCACAGCATTTGAAATGTAGACCTAATGTATTTGAAAGCTTCTTAAAACATCTAGTTTACCTTGGAAGGGTTGGGGCGGGTACCAAGGGTACAGGTAAGTTTTATCTTTAAGAGAAGAAACTGAAGTTCCCTGATATGCTCAGTGTCAGATAGGAAGGGTGAGGTAGAGACCAGGTATCTCCCAGTTTGGTTAATGGGAGTGGAAACAAGAGTTTAGAGCCAATGCCTCCCTTTACTAGTGATGTGACTACAGACAAGTTACATTGAACCTTTCAGAGCATCATTTTTTTCATCTGTAATAGAAGGGTAAAGAACAAAGAGCATCAAGGACGTCACTGGGGTGGGTTTGGGGGAAAGGGAAATAGCACAGACAAGGATACAGAATTGTGTTTCTTTCTACCATCTCTGTCAGCTGTGGTTATGAGTTTAACCCCTTCTTTTCCCAGCGAAGGCAATTAAATGGCTCACATTTTATAGGCCAGAAGGAAAGAAAGATTATATTTCCCTCTTAACTGAAATAAAAGTGCAGCCTGTTTCAAAGGTTGGGCTGGTGGGCTTTATGTATTTTCAGTAACAGTCACAATGCCTAAAACTTAGAAGCTGCTCCAAAAATATTTATGAAGCTGAAAATATCAGCAGGTTGTTAATAAAACTTCAAATTATCTCTCCATCTGCCCTATGCTATTTTCACATTAGAAGAATTATCAACCCAATATTGTTTGAGAGAGTTTTGTTTCTGGTTTGGTTAAGTAGTTCCTATTGAGCCAACTCTCATAAAGATAAGAACTGTGAACTCTGGACAAAAGGTATTGGAAAATTCCAATTACTTGAAGGCACTAGAGAGTGAATGAAAATGCACAGATAGTGGAAACGAGTCGATTCATGGACAAAGTGAAGGGTCCTGGGTACATTACCTTTCTGCCCTTTTCTCTAATAAGTGTCAGCTTGAGGACAAACCCCAGTCTGTGGCTTGTGGGGTGAATAGAGCAAGTGGTAAATGATATCTTACTGGCTTGAAGAAGAGAAAATCCTGAAAAGGAAAGGATCAGAGAGGGAAGGCCCAGCTTCTAGTTTCTAAACTGCCTACGTCTCTGACTGATCTCTGAGTCATGCATGCACAGGAATTGACTTGACAGAAACATCAGTACTCTTCAGAGGAACATAACAGAATCCAGATTCTCTATAACATATTTTTCATAATGTCTGGGATATAATCCACAAATAATTGGATGTATGAAGAAACAGAAAAACATCATCTACATATAAAAATATGGAACTTATAACATATGTAGATGTAATACATATTAGAACTACAGCATAAGTGATATGGATTTCTATACTTCATATGAAGTAGTATGATATTATCTTGAAGTTGACTTTGGCAGATTAAGAATGTACATTGTAATCTCTATAGCAAACACTAAAAACGTAATGCAATAGGTATGGACTAAAAAGGCAATAAATAAATTAAAATGGAATTCCGAATTATCTTCATTTGGTTCAGATATGAATTCCACTGTGGATGTTCAGACCCATCCAACAGCAGTCTCAGATTATAACCACAGAACAAAAGGGTAGCAAAATCCAAATGTGAGCATCCAAAACAGCTCCCCAGAGATCTGACTCCTTCTGGCCTTAATGAGAACAAGAAGGAAGGAAATAGAATTCAGAAGGGACATCCCAGATTTAAGGATGTGAGCAAAACTGGGGACACGTAAACAAAAATGGGTAAAGTCACTGGAGTGGAAGTTGGGAAATGTGCGAGAAGCTCAGGGTGCTGGTGCTTTAAGCCTGATTTCTGCAGCTTGTTGCCCTGGGACTGAGAGAAGGCTGGTAAGGCTTGGGAGTGTATATATCTGACTTAGTCCTAAAGGTAACCAAATCTTGCCCTGGTTCTGATTCAGTACCCATAAGAGGAGGAATTGCTAAGTAGAGTGAGAACATAACCCTTTACAAAAAGAATTATGATTTGATGGGCACCTGGGTGGCTCAAGCCATTGAATGTCTGACTCTTGGTTTTAGCTCAGGTCATGATCTCAGGGTCTTGAGATCAAGTTCCGTAGTGGACTCCACGCTCAGTGGAGAGTCTCCTTGAGATTCCCTCCCTCTCCCCCTGCTCACGCTCTCTCTCTCTCTCCAAAATAAATAAATAAATCTTAAAAAAAAGAATAATGATTTGAGAAAGAACTCCTTATTGGAACTGGTGGGAATGGGTGGAGAGGCTGAGATAAATAGTAAAGTAAGAATGTGGATAGGGAAAAGCTGGTGTTTGCCAGAGTGGAGGGGCGAAGGAAGGATGAGTGAAACAGGTGAAGGGAATTAAGAGGCACAAACTTCTAGTTATAAAGTAAATAAATCATGAGGATGAAAGGCAGAGCATAAGGGAATATAGTCAATAATATTGTAATAATGTATGGTGACAGATGGTGACTATATGGATCATGGTGAGCATTTTGTAACGTATATATGTTGAATCCTTATGTTGTACACCTGAAACTAACATAATATTATGTCAACTATATTTCAGAGTAAAAAAAAGCAACAATAACACACTGTTCTGGAAGTTTCTACTAAAAAAAAAATAACAGTGTGGGCCTTCAGATTTTTAAGGACACAAGAGATAAAATACGGGCTGGCTACATGGGCTTTTGTATCATTGGCTTCTCTAAATGACTAGAGTGGGTCTGGAAGTCCTGGGTGAGAGATGCTGTTGAGACTGTGCTAGTGAGCAGGAGCCCTGGGGTAAGGTCAAGTGAGTGAGGCATAAAATTTGAGGGAGTGCCAAAAAAACTCAAGAATCAGGAATCAAATAACCAAGAATTATTTTAATCAAGAATACAAATTTTAACACAATACTTAATCAAATTTCATGAAAAAAAAATACAGATGTAGTGAAAAGAAGGGGCATCTGCACCCCAGTGTTCACAGCAGCAGTGTCCATAATAGCCAAACTGTGGAATGAGCCGAGATGTCCTTCAACAGATGAATGGATAAAGAAGATGTGGTTCATATATACAATGGAAAATTAATCAGCCATCAGAAAGGATGAATACCCAACTTTTACATCAACATGGATGGGACTGGAGGAGATTATGCTAAGTGAAATAAGTCAAGCAGAGAAGGAAAATTATCATATGGTTTCACTCATATGTGGAACATAAAGAATAGCACGGAGGACCATAGGAGAAGGGAGGGAAATCTGAAGGGGGAGAAATCGGAGAGGGAGATGAACCATGAGAGGCTATGGATTCTGGGAAACAAACTGAGGGTTTCAGAGGGGCAGGGGGTAAGGAGATGGGGTAGCCTGGTGATGGGTATTGAGGAGAGCATGTGTTGTGATGACCACTGGGTGTTATACACAACTAATGATTCGTTGAACACTGCACCAAAAACTAATGATGTACCATATGTTGGCTAACTGAACATAATAAAAAAGAGAGAGAGAGAAAAAAAATCCATGATGAACAAAATCTCAAAATTTTACAGAAAAATAAGCTGTTGCTATTTGCCTGTTTTACAACCCTGAGTTACTGTGCTGCAGGGATGTCATTTCCTATCAGCCCTGGGGTCCTGGGTCTGCATGCTGTTGCATTCCCCGTGGTGGGTATATGATGGATGATAATGGTGAGCCAACAAATTGGGCATCACATGACTTTATGTATAGATCATCTTTTTTAATTGGAGAGCTTTCACCCATGTTTCCACTGGGCTCAAAGTCTGGGAGGATATTTTGGTAAGGTACATAAAAGTGCACATCTTTCCTTTGTCTCTGGTTCCAACAGGGGGCAGGATGTGCTGTGACTGCCACGGAGTGGGGAATAGCCTAGAACATTTTTACTGAAAGCTTGCTTCACAGAAGGGCTTTTGAGAATTCAGGGTGAATTGATTTACAGCTGAGGGTCTGGGGAATAGCTGGCTGCAAATTCTTTTTTTTTTTTTTAATTTTATTATGTTATGTTAGTCACCATACAATACATCATTGGTTTTTGATGTGGTGATCCACGATCCATTGTTTTCGTATAACACCCAGTGCTCCATGCAGTACGTGCCCTCCTTAATACCCATCACCGGGCTAACCAATCCCCCCTCCC
>NW_027754344.1:0-14060 GCF_054177405.1 Leptonychotes weddellii | reverse complement strand
GATGCGGGACTCGATCCAGGGACTCCAGGATCATGACCTGAGCCGAAGGCAGTCGCTTAACCAACTGAGCCACCCAGGCGCCCCACCTACTGTTCTTACTTACATCCAGCAAGGGAGCACTAAGATGCACAACCTGTTTTCTAAGGTTACACGTGGTCCTTCTCAAAGACGTTAATTCTCCTATTTGATGCTTTAGCAATCTGTACTATTCACAATGGTTTTACATAGAATGATATTTTGATCTATTTGTGGGGTGACAAAGTATTCCAAGAAGATAATTTTCTACTCTTCTCGTCGTTACCATGTCTTTAAACTGAAATCAGAAATAGATTAGTAAGGATGTTTAAGTTAATAGAAATCAATAACATAATTTTGAAGTACAACTGGTATTTTAAAAGGCCAACACTGATGGGTCCCTGGGTGGCTCAGACCTGCCTTCGGCTCAGGTCATGATCCCGGACAGGAAGTCTGCTTCTCCCTCTGGCCCTCCCCACTCTCATGCTCTCTCACTCTCTCTCTCAAATAAATAAATAAAATCTTAAAAAAAATAAATAAAAAGCCAACATTGAGAAATAAGGCTCATTATCACCACTAGGTACAGAACCTAGATATAATAGGTACTCAGTAAATCCTGTCTTTTCATACTCAAATAAAAATGGGTTGAGGGGCGCCTGGGTGGCTCAGTTGGTTAAGCAACTGCCTTCGGCTCAGATCATGATCCTGGAGTCCCGGGATCGAGTCCCATATCAGGCTCCTTGCTCAGCAGGGGGTCTGCTTCTCCCTCTGACCCTCCCCCCTCTCATGTGCTCTCTCTCTCTCATTCTCTCTCTCAAATAAATAAATAAAATCTTTAAAAAAAAAAAATGGGTTGAGTCCTCATTCCAAGCACTGTGGGAAACCCAACATGCACTTTCTGGGATTTCTGGGAACATACATTTCCCCTGATCAACTCTTGACCTAATTTCCTGTTTTGATTGGTTCTAGTTTTCTTCTCTGTTTTCTTGTGATTGCCTTCTTCTTTCTCCTCCTTCCTCCTTCAATTTCTTTTTCCTCCTTCCTTCTTCAACTTTTAAAAATTTATGAAATAACTCATAAATATGGAATATATGTAATTTATAGAATTTATAAAGTATAAAAACAAAATAAACATCTATATACTCAGCTTAAGAAACAAAATATTGTCATTATAATTAAACCCACTTTGCCCTTTCCATATCACATTACCTATTCCTCCTCCAAAGACAACTATCCTCCTGAATTTTATCATCTTTTAAATTTGCTGCTTATATGCGATCTAAAATATGTATTGTATAGTTTCACTTGTTTTGAATGTTTTTTTTTAATTTTTATTTTAAAATTTTATTTAAATTTTTTTGTTTAAATTCAATTTAGGTAACATGTACTGTATTATTTGTTTCAGGGGTAGAATTTAGTGATTCATCAGTTGCATATAACACCCAGTGCTCATTACATCAAGTGCCCTTCTTAATGCCCATTACCCAGTTATCCCATTCCCCTACCCACCTCCCCTCCAGCAACCCTCAGTTTGTTTCGTAGAGTTAAGAGTCTCTTATGATTTGCCTCCCTGTCTGTTTTCATCTTATTTTATTTTTCTTTCTCTTCCCATATGTTCATCTGTTTTGTTTCTTAAATTCCATATATGAGTGAAATCATATGGTATTTGTCTTTCTCTGACTGACTTATTCCACTTAGCATGATACCCTCTAGTTCCATCCATGTCATTGCAAATGGCAAGATTTCATCCTTTTTGATGGCTGAGTAATATTCCTGTGTGTGTGTGTGTGTGTGTGTGTGTGTGTGTGTGTGTGTGTACACCACATATTCTTTATCCATTCATCTTTTGATGGACATCTGGGCTCTTTCCCTATTTTGGCTATTGTGGACATTGCTGCTATGAACATTGGGGCGCAGGTGCCCCTTTGAATCACTGTTTGTATCCTTTGGATAAATACCTAGTAGGGTAATTCCTTGGTTGTAGAGTAGCTCTATTTTTAACCTTTTGAGGAACCTCCATACTGTTTTCCAAAGTGGCTGCACCAGCTTGCATTACTACCAACACAGTAAGGAAGTTCCCCTTTCTCTGCATCCTTGTGAACATCTGTTGTTTCCTGACCTGTCAATTTTAGTCATTCTGACTGGTGTGAGGTGGTATCTTATTGTGGTTTTGATTTGTATTTCCCTGATGCTGAATGATGTTGAGCATTTTTTTCATGTATCTGTTGCCCATTTGTATGTCATCTTTGGAGAAATGTCTGCTCATGTCTTCTGCCCATTTCTTGACTGGATTATTTGTTTTTTGAGGTGTTGAGTTTGGTAAGTTCTTTATAGATTTTGGATACCGACCCTTTATCTGATATGTCATTTGCAAATATCTTCTACCATTCCATAGGTCCCCTTTTAGTTTTGTTGACTGTTTCCTTTGCTGTGCAGAAGCTTTTTATACTGATGTAGTCCCAATAGTTCATTTTTGCTTTTGTTTCCCTTGCCTTTGGAGATGTGTCTAACAAGAAGTTGCCGCAGCCGAGGTCAAAGAGGTTGTTGCCTGTGTTCTCCTCTAGGATTTTGATAGATTCCTGCCTCACATTTAGGTCTTTCATCCATTTTGAGTTTATTTTTGGTATGGTATAAGAAAGTGGTCCAGTTTCATTCTTTTGCATGTGGCTGTCTAATTTTCCCAGCACCATTTGTTGCAGAGACTGTCTTTTTCCATTGGACATTTTTTCCTGCTCTGTCAAAGATTTTAGTTGACCATAGAGTTGTGGGTCCGTTTCTGGGTTCTGTATTCTGTTCCATTGATCTATGTGTCTGTTTTTGGGCCAGTCCATACTATCTTGGTGATTACAGCTTTGCAATACAGCTTGAAGTCTGGAATTGTGATGCCTCCAGCTTTGGGTTTCTTTTTCAAGATTGTTTTGGCTATTTGAGGTCTTTGTTGGTTCCATACAAATTTTGGGATTGTTTGTTCTAGCTCTGTGATAAATGCTGGTGGTATTTTGATAGGGATTGCATTAAATGTGTAGATAGCTTTGGGTAACATAGCTATTTTAACAGTATTTGTTCTTCCAATCCATGAGCATGGAATGTTTTTTCATTTCTTTGTATCTTCCTCAATTTCTTTCATGAGTGTTCTATAGTTTTCAGAGTATAGATCCTTTTGGTTAGGTTTATTCCTAGGTATCTTATGGTTTTGGTGCTTGTTTTGGATGTTGTATAAATAATGTCATATTGTATTATTACCCTATAATTTGCTTTTAAAATTTTATATTGTATTTGTGATATTCATCCATGTTGATGAAAGTGATTGAAGTTGGTTCATTTTACCTGCTGAAAAGAATCCCAATGAGGGGTGCCTGGGTGTCTCAGTCAGTTAAGCAGCTGCCTTTGGCTCAGGTCATGATCCTGGGGTCCTGAGATCAAGTCCTGCATCAGGCTCCCTGCTCAGCCAGGAGTCTGCTTCTTCCTCTCCCTCTTCCCCTCCCTGTCACTCATGCTCTCTTTCTCTCACTTTCTCCCTCTCTCAAATAAATAAATAAAATCTTTTAAAATATAAATATATAAAGCATCCAAATGTATGAATACATCAATTTAATTTTCTACTGCCCTATCAATGATATTTGGAATAGTCCCAGTTTTTCCTTCTATGACAAACAATGGTGCTCATATACATCTCCTGATAGATACATGTATCAAGAATTTGTAATCCTGGGATAACTGGGTGGCTCAGTCGGTTAAGTGGCTGCCTTCGGCCTGGGTCATGATCCCAGAGTCCTGGGATTGAGTCCCACATCAGGCTCCTTGCTCAGCAGGGAGCCTGCTTCTCTCTCTCTCTCCCTCTGCTTGTGCTCTGTCAAATAAATAAAATCTTAAAAAAAAAGAAGAATTTGTAATCCTATGGAATAAGATTACTGAGTTCTAAAAATATCTCAAATTTACAAGGTAATGTCAAATTACATTCCAAAGTATTTATATCAATTCATACATTTAACAATGGTATGACTTCCTATTGCACCACATGACCAATACTTACTACTGTCACTCTACCCAGTCTGAAATTTTTGGCCATCCTTTCTTTTTTCTGCCCCTTTTACTTTCTCCTTTCCTTCTGGGACTCTCATTATGTGTATATTGTTGTACCAACTGTATCTGCAGTGTTCACTTTTGAAAAAATTTCACAAGTGAAAGCAAACATACAATATAGGTAGTATATCAATAACTTATAAAACTAGTATGAAGGTTAAAAGACAAAAGTAGTAAAATCAATTGTATCTGAAAAATTAAGGGATTTACAAAAGAAAAAATGTGAGATATGATATATACATAAAACATGGAGGAGGAGTAAAAATGTGGTGCTTTTATAATGTATTCAATCTCAAGAAATCATCAATTTAATATAAACTACTCGATGTTTAAGATTTTATCTATGAACTTTATGACAACCATAACCCCAAAACCTATAATAGGTACACAAAAAATAAAGAGAAAGTAATCCAAGCATAACACTAAAGAAAGTCACCAATCACAAGGGAAGAGAGCAAGAGAAGGAACAGAAAATAACTACAAGAATAACTGGAAAACAGTGAACAAAATGGTAATAAGTACATACCTATCAATAATTACTTTAAATGTAAATGGTCTAAATGACCCCAATCAATTGGGATGCCTGGGTGGCTCAGTTAGTTAAGCATCTGCCTTCAGCTTAGGTCATGATCCCAGGGCCCTGGGATCAAGTCCCGCATCGGGCTCCTCGCTCAGCAGGGAGCCTGCTTCTCTCTCTGCCTGCTGCTCTCCCTGCTTGTGCTCTCTCTCTCTCTCTGATAAATAAATAAAATCTTAAAAAAAAAATAAATGCCCCAGCCAAAAGACATAGGGTGGTGGAATGGATTAAAAAAAAAACAATGCCCATCCATATGCTGCCTACAAAAGACTCACTTGAGACCTAAGGACACATACGAATTGAAAGTGAAAGATTGGAAAAAGATATTCCATGTGGAATATTCTAAATGGAAGTGGGAAAAAAAAGGTTGGATTAGTGATACTTATATCAGGCAAAATAGATCAGGTAAGATAAGGATGTCCACTCTCACACTTTTATTCAACATAGTACTGGAAATCCTAGCCACAGAAGTTAGACAAGAAAAAGAAATAAAAGGCATCCAGATTGAAAAGGAAGAAATAAAACTGCCACTATTTGCAGAAGACATACTACAAATAGAAAACCCTAAAGTCCCCACCAAAAAAACTACAGTAAATGAATTCAGTAAAATTGTAAGATAGAAAGCTAATATATAGAAATCTGTTGCCTTTCTATACAATAATAATAAAGTAGCAGAAAGAGAAATTGAGAAGACAATCTCATTTGCAATTGCACCAAAAAGAATTAAATATCTATGAAGAAGTTTAACCAAGAAAGTGAAAGACTTATACTTTAACAACTATGAGACATTAATGGAAGAAATTGAAGAGGACACAGAGAAATGGAAAAATATAACATTCTCATGAATTGGAAGAATTAATATTGTTAAAATGTTCAGATTACCCAAAGCAACCTACAGATTCAATGCAATCCTTATCAAAATCCCAATAATTTTTTTTTCAAATAACTAGGACAAATAATCCTAAAATTTTTATGGAATCACACACACACACACACAATCCAAATAGACAAAGCAATCTTGTGAAAGAACAATAAAGCTGGAGGTATCATAATCCCAGATTTCAAGATATACTACAAAGCTCTAGTAATCAAAATAGTATGGTACTAGCATAAAAATAGCAGATCAATGGAACAGAATAGAGAGCCCGGAGGGGTGCCTGGATGGCTGTTATTTGGGTGTCTGACTCTTGATCTCAGCTCAGGGTCATTAGTTCAAGCCCTACATTGAAACAAAACAACAACAACAGCAACAACAACAACAACAAAACATTCCCTCAAAAGAAACTCCAGGTCCAGATTGCTTAACAGATTAATTCTATCAAACATATAATAAAGAAATAATAGTAATTCTTCATAGACACTTTCAGAAAAATTGAAGAGGATGACATACTTGCCATTTCTTTTTATGAGGCCAGTATTATCCTGATACCAAAACCAATAAAAATTATAAAGAAAAAGAAGTACAGACTTAGTTTAAAAATTTATTTTTGTAAATCAAATCCAGCAATATTTAAAGGGATAATAAACCATCTTAATTATTTTTTTTAAAAAGCCAGATGATTATCTAATTAGGTACAAAGCCAAGAGCTAAGGAATGTGGTAAATTCCAGACTCTGGAAAAGGTAAGCAAAGCATCTCTAAAGCTTCCAAAAGGAATGCAGACCCACCAGTCCATTTTAGATCTCTGATCTGCATGACTATGAGATAGCAAATGAATGTTGTTTTAGGCCACTAATTTTGTGGTAATGTGTTATATTGTAAACAAAAACAAAAATTAGTATAGATTTGGGTACCTGGAAGTTGAATGCTAGCATAACAAATACCTAAAAATGTGGGAGTGACTTAAAATCAGGCAGTGAGGAGAAGCTGAAAGAATTTTGAGGGGCATGGTGGTAAAAGTGTACGTTGCTTTGAGTAGACTCTTAATAGAAATATTGATGTTAAAGATGCTACTGCTGAGAATTCAGAATGAAATGAGGAACATTATGGAGAAATCCTAAATTGCCTTAGAGGAAGCCTAAATCACCATGAACAAACAATAGAAATGTGGACATTAAGAATGTTGCTGGTTGGGCGCCTGGGTGGCTCAGTTGGTTAAGCGACTGCCTTCGGCTCAGGTCATGATCCCGGAGTCCTGGGATTGAGTCCCACATCGGGCTCCCGGCTCAGCGGGGAGCTTGCTTCTCCCTCTGACCCTATCCCCTCTCATGCTGTTTCTCTCTCTCTCTCTCTCTCAAATAAATAAATAAAACAATTAAAAAAAAAAAAGAATGTTGCTGGTGTGAGTTCAGAAAAGAGATGAGGAACATATTATTAGAAATTGGATGAAGAGAGGCCCTTGCAACATAGTGGCAGAATTTAGCAAATTGTGTCTTACAGTGATGGGGAAAGCAGAACTCATAAATAACGAACTTGGATATTTAGCTTCGGAGATTCCCAAGCCAAGTCTTGAAGGTGTTTCCTGGTTTCTTCTTTCTGCTTATAGTAAAATGTCAGAAGAAAGAGACTGAATTTGGTTTAGGAAGTTCTTGTCCAGTCTAGATGGCAAAGGATGCTAAAATCCAGAGATGGCTGCTGAAAGCATGGCATAGAAAACAAAATTATGCAAGTTTGGCTTTACAACCCTTTGCTGAGACCTTGGAATGATTAAAAGGTCAGAACACAAGAGATTAAGGATGTACCTCACAGGTCTTCTCATTGAAACCAGAGCACCTCTAGGAAGCTTAAAAGCATTGTCTCTCAGTGATCTTAGTAGAAACAAACTATAGAGAAGGTGTTATCTCAAAAAGATCTGTGAATGTAGCTCTGCCAATGTTGTGAATCTACTTGAGATCCACGGATTCTTGGGAATTTTATATCAGCAGAAACACTTCCTGCTTGTACTGAAAGGCAGATGTGTACAAAATGGAAGAAGTCTGTCAGATCCTGAAAATTCTACAGGAATCCTGAAAAGCTGGCTTATAAAACTACTCATCTGGGAAATTAAAAAATGACTGAAGATGGGAACGAAGAGTGCAGAGGTGGGAGCTGAGAGGTCAGATGGCAGGGCTGAGGGACATGGAAGATTACTCCCAGTCCTTTTAACCTAATCAAGGTTCGTCAGGTACAATTTGCCCACCTGGATTTCAAAACTACATTTGACCTGTGACTCCTTTTTACCTTCCAAGTTCCCCCTTTTGAACTGAAAAGTCTATAACTGTTATCCTGTTTGTCACACCATTGCATGTTGGGAGTGTTAGGGGCAGATAACTTGTCTCCTCAGTTTCATGGGTGCATAGAGAGCAAGGAATTATATCCAAAGAGTTGTACATAATAGAGCATACTCAGAGCTTCATCCACATCTGACTTAAATGATTTAGATGATAAGATTTTGGAATTTTGAACTGTTGCTATAATGGGATGAGATTTGGGGGACCATTGGATAAGAGTTAGTGTATTTTGCATGTGGGATGGACATGGATTATTGGGAGTCAGACTATGGTAGCCAGACTTCTAAGAAAGACCCTCAAAAACCCTCACCCTTATATATTCCCTTCCCCTTTGAGTGTGGGTGGAAACTGAATATAAAGAAATATTACTCTCATGGTTATTTTACATTATACAGCAAAAGAGAGATTACCTAGGTGGAGTTAATATAATCATATGAGGGTTTTTTGTTTGTTTGTTTTGAGAGAGAGAGAGAGAATCTTAAGTAGGCTTCATGCCCAGTGTGGAGCCCGACTTGGGGCTTGATCTCACAACCCTGAGATCATGACCTGAGCGAAATCAAGTATTGGACACTTAACCAATTGAGCCACCCAGGTGCCCCCATATGAGCCTTTTAAAAGCAGGGTTTTCCTTGGTCACAGAAAAGGAAGTCATTGAGGCTCAAAGCATGAGAAAGATTTGATGTGCTTGAAGATGAAGAGAGCCATGTGATGAGGAATAGTGGTGGCCTTCAGAAGTTGACAGTGGTGGCCAACTGACAGCCAACAAGAAAATAGGGACCTCATTCTTTCAACTACAAAGAATTGAATTCTGCCAACAACCTGAATGAATTTGGAAGTGAATTCTTTCCCAGAAGCCCCAAATAGGAGCCCAGTTGGGCCAACACTTTGACTTCAGCCTTGGGAGATCCTAAGCAGAAATCTAGTTGTGCTATGCCAGACTTCAGATGTAAAGATCTCTGAGATAATAAATGGATTTTGTTTTAAGTTGCTAAATTTGTAGTACTTTGTTATGCAGCAATAAAAATAATACACTATAATTCTTTATTTGTCTATTAATCTGTTTCTCCTTGCTGTTCTATCAGGTTTCATTTCATGTCTTTTGAAGTTCTATTATCAGATGCATAAACATTTAAAAATTGTTATGTCCTCTTGAAACTTGATCCCTTTTTCATAAAATGACCCTCTTTTGTTATATTTCCAAGTACTTGTTGAGTTGCTTTCTAATAGTTTTATATTATTTTTGTTATTGTTTAACTTTTGTTATTTTTGAATTGCCATTATTATTTCTTTTTTGACCCATGAGTTATTTAGAATTGTGTTTTTAAATTTCTAAACTTTTTTGCTTATTTTATTTTGTTGCATTGTGGTCAGAGAATATGGTCTATGTCAGGAGTTGGCAAAATTTTTCTGTAAAGAGCCAGATAGCATATAGTTTAAGCTTTGTGGGCCAATCAGTCTTTGTGCTACTATTCAACTCTGACATTGTAGTGCAAAAACAGCCATACATAAATAAATGAGCATGACTTGTTCCAATAAAACGTTATTCACAAAAACAGGCAGTGGGCTGGATTTGGCCCAGAGACCATAGTTTTCTGAGTTTTTGCCTATATGATACCAGTTAGTTGAAATTTGTTGAGATACAGTTTTGCCTAAAAGAATGTGCATTCTGCAGACTTGACATCAACATTCTGTATACCCAGAGGGTAAACTGTTAATTTAGTGTTACTTATCTATTATTACCTATTGATTTTTATTGATTTTCTATCAATTACTGAGAAAGATGTGTTAAAATATCCCATAATAATGGTTTTGTGCATTTCTTCTTGTAGTTTTGCCCATTTTGCTTTGTATATTTTGAAGTGATCTTATTAGCATATATCATTCCTATAAATTGAATCTTTTGTGATAATATAATAATTTTCTCTTGAGGACATACAAGACAAAAAGCATACCTAGAGTTAAAGAACATTAGTAAATTGTAAAGTAAAAAGCATTCTTAGAGTAAATTCTCTCATCAGTGTTATCTCCTTGGTGTGTTAGAGTGGCTCATTCCAACTTGTGAGATCTGACTGTTAAATATTTAGGACTTTTTGAGCTGGTTGTTAAAACACTGATAACCTGAAATCAAACAGGATAAGAGTATTTACACCATAGAACTTGGCAGATACTACAAATCATATGTGCCATTATTTTAGCACACCACCAAGTCTAATCTACTCTTTAAAACTTCCATTGAATTTTTTCTCCTTTAAGTAAACTTGTTATTGGAGGAGATAAGATGGAGGAATAGTAGGGGACCTCGTTTCATCTGGTCCCTTGAATTTAGCTGAATATCTATCAAACCATTCTGAACACCCATGAATTCAGCCTGAGATGTAAGAAAAATATATCTGGAACCCTCCAAGTAGAAAAGTGACTGCTTTTTGCAAGGTAGGAGGTGTGAAGACATGAACCTGCAGGGAGATACTAGAAGATAAATGGAGGGGGGCAGGACCCTCCATAAGCTGGCTGTAGGAAAGTGATATAACCCCAGAGGGCAAAATTGGAACCCTTAGAAATCTGCTCCAGTGAGAGACATCCCTGTCTCAAGGGGGCTCAGAGAATGAAAAGGGCAGAATTCTAGGTGTGTCATTGTGGACTCAGGATCCCAGGAGTCACAGAATGAATGGGGGTGCCTGAACTGGTAGAGTGCCCAAGCAGTGGATTGGGGAAACTGGTTATGGTCAGTGAGCTCAGTAGGGGACTCTCAGCTTGGGTCACCATAAACTGTGAGCTGGGCCAGTTGGATGACCACTCTCTGGCTGAGCACCCTGAAAAGGACTGGAATGTGGGGACTGTTTGCCATCCTCCAGGAGGCAATAGCTCTCAGGGTGATGGCCCTGGAAATGGCAGTAGGGCAACACCCGGGACCAGTGGAGCAGGGTATGCACATGAGCCCGCAACTGCTCTCAGTCCCAAGGCACACAAGGGCAGTGACTCAGGTCCCTCAGACTCCCCCTGGGAGGATTACAGTGGGCACGCACCACAAGAATCTGCAGAGTTCAGCACACACAAAAGTGAAGACTGTTTGTCCCAGAGGGTTTACTGAAGAGGGGGGATGGGGATCTTTTGGCTCTGGGGCCGGAGATTGGGGCATGGCCATTTTCATTCTGAACCTCTAAAGAGGAGCAGAAAGCCTCCAGGGAAAAAGCTTACACTGAGCCCAGCGCCCTGGCAAGAGGCAGTGCAACTCCACCCAGGGAAAGACATCTGACAAGCAGCACAGCAGGCCCGTCCCCCAGAATACCGACTGGAGGAACAGGTGGACAACTAGTTTATGGATCCCACAAGACTGTAAAACTCCAGCACCAGGGATAAATAGTATATTGAGTTCAAGGGTTTTTTTCTCATGATTCCTTTATCTTTCAGTCCAAAATTTTCCATTTCTTTTTTTACCTTTTACCCTTTTCAACTAGTTTCTTATTTTGCCATCTTGTTTTTAAGTTGCCTTTTAACTTTTATTTTTTACATCTACATTTTATAGATATATACTCCATTTTAGTCCTTTCTCTCTCTCTCTCTCCTCTCTCTCTCTCTCTATATATATGTATATATATAAGTTTTGTTTTCTTTGCAAGTTTGGGATGTAATGTCTTCTAACACAGAGACCAAAATTAACTCAGGAACAAGTGGATCACCCTACTTTGTCTACCCTGCAAGATTAGAGTCTCTCTCTCCCACCCCCCCAATACTTTTTTTTATTTTGTTTTTGTTTGCTTTTCTGTTGAGGTTTCTGACCAATTCAGATTTTTCTAGGGTCCATTTTGCTTGGATTGTGGTTGATATTTTGGACTCTGCTCACTCGTTCACCCATTCTTCTCTGGGAAAAATGACTAGAAGGAGGAATTCACAACAAAAGAAAGAACCAGAGGTAATGTTCTCTGCCACAGAGCTAATCGATATGGATATAAGTAAGATGTCAGAGATGGAATTCAAGATAGCAATTATACAGTTAACAGCTGGGCTTGAAAAAAGCATAAAAGACAGTAGAGAATCTCTAAGTGCAGAAATGAGATCTAACTAGGCCAAACTTAAAAATGCTATAACTGAGATGCAATCTAAATTGGATGCTCTAATGGCTAGGGTGAGTGAGGCAGAAGAGAGAGTAAGTGATCTAGAAGACAGTCTGATGGAAAGGAAGGAAGTTGAGGAAAAAAGAAAGACAACTCAGAGCCCATGAAGAAAGACTTCGAAAAATTTAATGATGCCTTGAAATGAACAAATGTCAGAATTATTGGTGTGCCTGAGGGGGAAGAGAGAGAGAAAGAGGGTCAGAAGGTATATTTGAACAAATCATATCTGAGAACTTCCCTAATCTGGCGAAGGAAACAAGCATTCATGCCCAAGAGGCAGTGAGTCCCCTCCAAAAATCAATAAAAATAGACCAACACCCCAATATATAACAGTAAAACTTGCAAATTTTAGAGAAAAAGAGACTATCCTGAGAGCAGCTTGAGACTGGAGTTTCTTTATGTACAGAGGGAGGAACATCAAACTAACCTCAGACCATCAGACCTATCCACAGAGACCTGGCAGGCCAGAAAGGGCTGGCATGATATATTTAGGGTACTAAATGAGAACATGCAGTCAAGAATTCTTTATCCAGCAAGGTTGTCATTCAGAATAGAAAGTCAGATAAAGAGCTTCCAGGACAGACAGAAACTGAAAGAATATGTGACCACCAAGCCAGCCCTGCAAGAAATATTTTTTTTTTTAAAGATTTTATTTATTTGACAGAGAGAGACACAGCGAGAGAGGGAACACAAGCAGGGGGAGTGGGAGAAGGAGAAGCAGGCTTCCCGCTGAGCAGGGAGCCTGACGCGGGGCTCGATCCCAGGACCCTGGGATCATGACCTGAGCCGAAGGCAGACGCGTAACGACTGAGCCACCCAGGCGCCCCCCTGCAAGAAATATTAAGGGGAAACCTGTAAGAAAAGAGAGACCCCAAGAGTAACATAGACCAGAAAGAAACAATATACAGAAACAGGGACTTTACAGGCAGTACAATGGCGCTAAATTCATATCTTTCAGTAGTTACTCTGAATGTAAATGGGCTAAATGCTCCAATCAAAAGAAACAGGGTATCAGATTGGATAAAAAAGCAAGACGATCAATATGCTATCTGCAAGAGACTCATTTTAGACCCAAAGACACCTCTGAAACTGAGGGGGTGGAGAATGATATACCATGCTAAATGACCTCAAAAGAAAGCTGGGGTAGCAATCCTCATATCAGACAAACTAGATTTTAAACCAAAGACTGTAGTAAGAGATGAAGAGGGACACTATATCATAATTAAAGGGTCTAGCCAACAAGAAGATCTAGCAATTGTAAATATCTATGCCCCAACAGGGGAGCAGCCGATTATATCAACCAATTAATAACCAAAGTAAAGAAACACATTGATAATAATACATTCAAAGTAGGGGACTTCAACACCCCACTCACAGCAATGGACAGATCATCTAAGCAGAAGGTCAACAAAGAAACAAGGGCTTTGAATGACACACAGGACCTTTGGACTTCACTATATACAGAACATTCCAACCTAAAACAACAGAAAACTCATTCTTCTGGACTGAGCATGGAACTTTCTCTAGAATAGATCACATAGTGAGTCATAAGTCAGGTCTCAACCGATACCAAAAGATTGAGATTGTTCCCTGCATATTTTCAGACCACAATGCTTTGAAACTTGAACTCAATCACAAGACGAAATTTGGAAGGAACTCAAACACTTGGAGGTTAAAGAGCATCCTACTAAAGAATGAATGGGTCGGGCGCCTGGGTGGCTCAGTTGGTTGGGCGACTGCCTTCAGCTCAGGTCATGATCCTGGAGTCCCGGGATCGAGTCCCGCATTGGGCTCCCTGCTCAGCAAGGAGCCTGCTTCTCCCTCTGACCCTCCCCCCTCTCATGTACTCTCTCTCATTCTCGCTCTTAAATAAATAAATAAATCTTAAAAAAAAAAAAAAAAGAATGAATGGGTCAACCAGGAAATTCAAGAATAATTTTTAAAAAAATTCATGGATACTAATGAGAATGAAAACACAACTGTTCAAAACCTTTGGGATACAGCAAAGGTGGCCCTAAGAGGGAAGTACATTGTAATACAAGCCTCTCTCAAAAAAAATTAGAA
>NW_027754343.1:0-1000 GCF_054177405.1 Leptonychotes weddellii | reverse complement strand
ATCTCAGACCCTTCTAAGTTCTTGACAAGGACCATAAAATTAAATTAGTTGAACTTCCTCATTTTATATATTTCAAATCTCAGTCATATAGCTATGTATTTTATTTCAAGAAAGCTGAGGAAGAAAACATCAATAGGAAGAAAACATTGGTTTGTTTATGGAATGGGGTTATCAACCCTTAATAACTGTGTCCTTAAGTTAGCATTTGTCATGTCATAAATCTTTTTGTTTGCTAGACTCATATCATTTTATTATTTTTTTAAATTTTATTATGTTATGTTAGTTACCATACAATACATCATTAGTTTTTGATGTGGTGATCCACGATCCATTGTTTTCATATAACACCCAGTGCTCATGCAGTACGTGCCCTGCTTAATACCCATCACTGGGCTAACAAATCCCCCCTCCCCCCTCCCCTCTAAAACACTATTTGTTTCTCAGAGTCCATAATCTCTTATGGTTCATCTCCCCCTCCAATTCCTCCCGCCCATTTTTCCCTTCCTTCTCCTAGTGTCCTCCATGCTATTCCTTATGTTCCCCAAATAAGTGAAACCATATGATAATTGACTTTCTCTGCTTGACTTATTTCACTTAGCATAATCTCCTCCAGTCCCATCCATGTTGATGTAAAAGTTGGGTATTCATCCTTTCTGATGGCTGAGTAATACTCCATTGTATATATGGACCACATCTTCTTTATCCATTCATCTGTTGAAGGGCATCTCGGCTCTTTCCACAGTTTGGCTATTGCGGACATTGCTGCTATGAACATTGGGGTGCATATGGCCCTTCTTTTCACTACATCTGTGTCTTTGGGGTAAATACCCAGTAGTGCAATTTCTGGGTTATAGGGTAGCTCTATTTTTAATTTTGTGAGGCACCTCCACACTGTTTTCCAAAGTGGCTGTACCAACTTGCATTCCCACCAACAGTGTAACAGGGTTCCCCGTTCTCCACAACCTCTCCAACATTTGTTGTTTCTTGTCTTGTCAATTTT
>NW_027754342.1:0-301 GCF_054177405.1 Leptonychotes weddellii | reverse complement strand
TCTGATGTGATAGGATGAGAGGGACACTTCATCTCTGTGGCATTCTTCCCCCCAAAAGAAAAAAAGCCATTAACCACTGTGTCATCATAAGGAAAGCATCAGACAAGCACATGTTGAGTTCCATTTACAAAGTGTAAAACTGAGCAGTGCTACTCAAAACTGCCCAGGTCAGGTAAAATATAAAAAGAGCAAGAAGCTGAGCGCCTGGGTGGCTCAGTTGGTTTTGCCTTCGGCTCAGGTCATGATCCCAGGGTCCTGGGATCGAGTCCCACATCGGGCTCCCGGCTCAGCGGGGAGCCTG
>NW_027754341.1:0-301 GCF_054177405.1 Leptonychotes weddellii | reverse complement strand
TATCTCAGTTATTTCTTATAACAACACTATGAGATATATAATATTATCCTAGTTCAGCAAGTAGCGAAATAGAGATTCAGAGAGCTTAAGTAAATGGCCTGCAATTAAACAAAGAAAAAGTGCTCGATTTGGGATTAAAATACAGGATATTCTTTGCCTTAAATATAGCTTTCCCTTCTGGGTTTTGCATGTTAATCAAATATTTTCTTTAAGGCTCAGTTGAAATCCTACTTATGGTGTGTACCTGTGTACCTTCCCTGATTATAGTAACTTCAAAAACCAACTTCGTCTCTCTCTCTCC
>NW_027754340.1:0-301 GCF_054177405.1 Leptonychotes weddellii | reverse complement strand
GCTCTGCTGAGTCTGTGTGGTGGTGAAGGCTTTTGCAGACGACAAAGTAATTTGAAGCAGATGATATTTTCTTTCTTTTTTTTTAGATTTTATTTATTTGTCAGAGAGAGAGAGAGAGAGGGCACAAGCAGGGGGAGCGGCAGGCAGAGGGAGAGGGAGAAGCAGGCTCCCCGCTGAGCAAGGAACCCGACATGGGGCTGGATCCCAGGACTCTGAGATCATGACCTGAGCGGAAGGCAGACGCCCAACGACTGAGCCACCCAGGCGCCTCGAAGCAGATGATATTTTCAGTAGCTGTTAA
>NW_027754339.1:0-301 GCF_054177405.1 Leptonychotes weddellii | reverse complement strand
AAAGATTTTATTTATTTGACAGAGAGAGACACAGCGAAAGAGGGAACACAAGCAGGCGGAGGGGGAGAGGGAGAAGCAGGCTTCCTGCAGAGCAGAGAGCCCGAGGCGGGGCTTGATCCCAGGACCCTGAGATCATGATCTGAGCCGAAGGCAGACGCTTAATGACTGAGCCACCCAGGCACCCTCTATTTTTTTTTTTAAGATTTATTTTTTAAAGTAATCTCTACACCCAAAGTGGGGCTCAAACCCACAACCCTAAGATCAAAAGTCGCACGCTCCATTGACTGAGCCAGTCAGATGC
>NW_027754338.1:0-301 GCF_054177405.1 Leptonychotes weddellii | reverse complement strand
GAGAAAGTCCACTGTAAGTGTGAAATAACTGAAAAATATTTCTTTAAAAAAAAAGATTTTATTTATTTATTTGAGAGAGAGAGAGAGAGTGCGAGCAAGAGCGGGGGAGCAGCAGAGGGAGAGGGAGAAGCAGGTGCCCGGCTGGGTGGGGAGCCCTCCACTGGGCTCGATCCCAGGACCCCAGGATCATGACCTGAGCCGAAGGCAGTCGCTTAACCAACTGAGCCACCCAGGCGCCCCAAGAATTTCCTATTCTTGAAACAGAAAACTTGCAACCCATTCCACTGGCATCCTCTCGGCA
>NW_027754337.1:0-301 GCF_054177405.1 Leptonychotes weddellii | reverse complement strand
AGAGAACAGAAACTAAAATAGAATGTATGGACCTAGTAACAGAAGAAAAGTCAAGAAGCAGGACAGTGGTAGATATGGTTTTAAGAGCTCGGGGAAGCTCTCTTCTGATTGCTTTAATTTCCCAGTTACAATAGGAAGCAGGGTTACAGTGGAAAATGACAACGGTGAGGAGGTGTTGGAGATTTGATGAGAGAGGAGAATGTGTGTCAAGCTAGTTACAAAGGAGAGGCAGTGAGGAGATGCAGGGACAGGGGGACAGGAGTGAGAGAGTAATAGAATCTAGAATCAGTAAGTTATAGGT
>NW_027754336.1:0-301 GCF_054177405.1 Leptonychotes weddellii | reverse complement strand
AAAAAAAAAAAAAGAAGAAAGTCAAACAAAATGGAGAGACAGAATAATATGCTTCAAAAGTAAGAACAAGAAAAAAGCCTAAAAATAAATAAATAAATAAATAAATAAATAAATAAATAAATAAATAAAACAGAGATAAACAAAATGCCTGATTAAGAATTTAAATTAATGATCATAAAGATACTCACTGGGCTGCAGAAAAGAATGGAAGAACTCAGTGAGACCTTCAATAAGATAGTTAATATTAAAAAGAACCAGAGTTGAAGAATATAACATGTAAAATAAAAAACAACAGCAACAA
>NW_027754335.1:0-301 GCF_054177405.1 Leptonychotes weddellii | reverse complement strand
ACCTGAGATCACGACCTGAACAGAAACCATGAGTCAGCTGCTTAAACGACTGAGCCCCCCAGGCGCCCCTGCAAAGGTATGGTATTTAGAGCAGGACAGCCCCAGCTGGGGAAAGCACCCTTCACTGGAGCCTGATTATTTCCATAGGTGTAGCAAGAATGTTAGGCCAACAATCAGGCCAACAGACCAGCCTTGTTAGTGATCACGAATAACCCTTCACTGGCGCCTGGGTGACTCAGTCGTTGAGCGTCTGCCTTCGGCTCAGGTCATGATCCCAGGGTCCTGGGATCGAGCCCCGCGT
>NW_027754334.1:0-301 GCF_054177405.1 Leptonychotes weddellii | reverse complement strand
TATTTTAAAAATATCTTTAAAGTCCTTTGAAGTGGATGAAACACTCAGGTTTAACACAGCCATATGACTGAGTTCTGACCAATGGAATGTGTAAAGATGGCTCCCCAAACCTGGCCCATGAAACCTCCCTTGTAATATTCCATGTTCTTTTTTTCCCTGGCCTGCTAGACAGATGTAGAAAATCTAGTGGAGGGGGGCCGGGAGCAAGATGGCAGAGGAGTAGGAGACCTGGATTTCGTCTGGTCTCAGGAATTCAGCTGGATAGGGATCAAACCATTCTGAACACCTACAAACTCAACAG
>NW_027754333.1:0-301 GCF_054177405.1 Leptonychotes weddellii | reverse complement strand
GCGCCTGGGTGGCTCAGTGGTTAAGCGTCTGCCTTCAGCTCAGGTCATGATCCCAGGGTCCTGGGATCGAGCCCCGCATCCGGCTCCCTGCTCCGCGGGGCGCCTGCTTCTCCCTCTCCCACTCTCCCTGCTTATGTTTCCTCTCTCGCTGTGTCTCTCTCTGTCAAATAAATAAATAAAATCTTTAAAAAAAAAAAAAGAAGAGGAAATTGGGACACACAAAGAGAAGAGACAGCAAGGCTATGCATACACGGAGGAAAGACCCTGCGAGGACATGGCGAGAAGGTATTCATCTACAAGC
>NW_027754332.1:0-4286 GCF_054177405.1 Leptonychotes weddellii | reverse complement strand
ATTAAGAATTTCTCTTATCAGTCAGGTCATATGATACATGTCTTTCTCTGATTGACCTATTTCACTCAGCATAACTTGGGTTTGTTTGTTTTTAAAGAAGAGCATCTTTTGAAGAGGTGGACCTCATTCCAAAGAATGAGGAGAATCCCATGATTGCAGCAAGAACCCCAACCCTCACAGCTACACACCACCACCATTTGCCTTAGGATTCCCAGAACTAATCTTGTTCATTCCTAATCTCTATTTTTATCAGTCACCTAAAGAAGCTCACAAGTCCCAGGTTTTCCCCTCATCTTCCAGATGTTATTTCCATAGGAGGTGTCTTGGGCAATGAGGCAACACCAGCCCTACCCCAGCACTCCCTACCCCTTTTTCTTCTCTCCATACCATTTAACATCTGATCTACTATAAGTTTCCTTATTTATCTCCCCCTGCCTACTAGGAGGTAAGCTTTATGAGAGTAGGAAGTTTTGTTTTAGCCACAGATGTATTTCCCATTGTTTATACAGTGTTACATATTAGGCACTTAAACATTTGTGTGATAAATGAACTAAACTACCCCCTTCTGCAATGGCATATAGGACTCCAGAATTATTCTTCTCCCTACTACTTTTCTCCACTAGACAATCAGAGTGGTTAGGCAGAGAGGAACAGAGGAGATACCATGGTTAGTACTGGAAGGATCATCCCACTTATGTTCTCCCCAAATTAAGGTCTTTTCACCCGTAACTACTGAGGGTCCCTGGGTACAAATAGGACTAATTAAAAGGGATGAATCGAAGGAGCAAGTCTGACCAAGGCAAGGGCATATAAATGGCTACAAGCCAGGCTTTTCCACATTAAAACCCTAAGCCTAACTCCTTGGGTGAAAGAAAGGCAATAAGTAGTCAAGTGTTTTAACGCAAGCAATGTGTACCCCACTATGCGGGACATCCTCAAGAACAATGAGAATGCACTTGGTAAAATCTACATGATAATGCCAGAACCTATGAGTTTGAAGAGAGCATGCAACTTCCATTTGATACAGTTTTCCATTTATAAAATAAAAATAAGACAACCCACCCCCTCACTGAAATGAGTTGTTTTCTTTTTTTTTTTTTACAAGACGTGAGGATGAACATCCTCATATAAGGGAGTATTATGGTTCTGGGACAGGATAGTCTCCCATCTCCAATCTAGTTTGGCTTCTCCCATCCCTCCCATTATACCCAATCTGTTGCCAAGACTTATCTCTCTTCATGGTATAAAAACTCTCACATACACATTCTCCCCATTCTCTCAATGGCCACTATCCTAACCACATCATTTATTTTGTAGACTCTTAAATGATTTCTCTGCCTCCAGTGTCTACTTTCCTGAAATCTTCTTACCCCCAACTTCCAAAATAGTCCTTCTAAAACAAAAAATGGCATCGTGTCACTACCCCACTTAAAAACTGTCAATTTTTTTTTTTTAAGATTTTATTTATTTAATTGACAGAGAGACAGAGAGAGAGGGAACACAAGCAGGGGGAGTGGGAGAGGGAGAAGCAGGCTTCCCGCTGAGCAGGGAGCCCGATGCGGGGCTCGATCCCATGACCCTGGGATCGTGACCTGAGCTGAAGGCAGTCGCCTAACCAACTGAGCCACCCAGGCACCCCAAAACTGTCAATTTTTCACAGTAATTTTTCACATTACTTAATTAGGAAAATTTATGAAAGATAAACTTCCAATTATTTATGTTATAGAGAATGCTTCTTCCCCACTCCTGATGTGTCTGTCTAGTGAACAGAGCTCAAATAGCATTACTCCAATACTTCACTACAAGGAGTGGAGATACCAATCTGATGAGTTAATTTCAGAAAAATAACAGAACATGTTTGATTCCACTCTATCCCATGTTCCCTTCCACTAGAGAACACGAGCTCTTGACAGCACCTCCAAACTTTAAATTGCAGGGACTTGCCCATAGGAGAAGTATGCGCCACTCTGTACCACCTGGAACTAGGTTAGTAAGTCAGCCTAATTCTAGAGGTCCACTTGGGTCGTAGATTAAGATACATTACTGTAAACTTGTCTCCTATCTCTCCTGCTCTTTTTGAAATGATAATGATACTTAGGCTTTCATCTTTAGGTTTGGTTTTATTTCCCATATTGTTTAAAACTGTTTGGGGAATAAGGGTGTTATTTTTTGAGGTAATGATATTATATATATATTATTATATATATAAGATACATATAATTATATATATTATATATAAGATACATATAATTATATATATATAAGATACACATAATTATAGATATTATATATAAGATACATATAATTATATATTATATATAAGATACATAATTATATATCATACATATAATTATATATTATATATATGATACATATATATTATACATATAATTATAAGTATATAATATATATATAATTATAAGTATTATATAATTATATATGTAATTATAATATTCTCAGAAAAGTGCTTAGCACACATTATTCAGTAAATGGTGTTATGTTAATGATGATTTTATCAGGACCTTTATCAGAGTTACTATCATCATCCCTTAATCACCTTCAGGCAAATGGCCAAGTTGGAAGATCAGCGAGCACTCCAAATGGAGTTTACATTCACAGTCCATGGATTCCAGACAACTGACATAGATGGACATACACCAGTGAGGGGTTAACTCCTTTTTCCTGCACCACTGACTTGCTTCCAGGGTCTCAGACAAAATTAAGTACAAGGTTCTGAGATAATTCCACCTGGAATGGTTGCTTTCAGGACTAGGAACTGGCTTCTACATTTCATGAGTATAGTCAGTGCTGGACTGCCATATATGTCCCATGAACAATGTGGTCTTTTGAAAGGAGAGACTGGGCATTCATTGAACCAATACAACTTCTGATCCCAAAGGACCTACACCAACTTCAAGCAGGGATAACTCAGGAGGGAGATGCTAAAGAATTGACATCTCCCCTTAAGTATCAAGAACTTCTGTGGCTGAGCCTGGGAGAACATCTTAGTAAGAAAGTTTTTCAGAAATAGACTTTGGGCTTTTAACTCCCAAGGACACAAAAATGTGATGTGGGGCTTTAAAATTCAGATTAGGGGAAATTCCACGTTCCTGGCATTTCATATTAGTGAGTCTTTATAAACTTTATTATACAAGTATCCTAATATTGTCATTCAGTCTCATTGCAGACCATTGGTAAGCTATGTTGGACAATGTGGCCAGACTAATTTGTAAGGGGAAAAGAATAGAGAACATATTTTTAGTCTTGAAAATGGATTAGCCTTAGGTATTTAATTTTTAGCTTTTGGAAGCAAAGTATCTGCTCACTAGCAGTCCAGGAAAGTACTCAAAAAAAAACCAGTGGTGTATATGAGAGTAGAGTTTCAAGCAAGGCTGTCCTGAGAAACTGTTGGCTTCCTTTCTTGAATGTGAGGGTCTTCCCATTTTTTACCACAGCCTTAATGATTAAGTACAATGGGTGAAAAAAATAAATAAAAGGGAAAGGGACTAAGAAATGTTAACAAGAAGCACTACTTACCTCCTACTACTGTTTTTGTTTTTTTTTCCCAGTGAAAAGAGCATTAAGCTCTCTAGTGTAACTGACTCTATTCACCCTTATACTTTTCTAAGGTTAGGTACATGAAGTAACTTATCTGACAAGTGTAGGAAAAACAGTTAGGGAAACTTGACCCAACCCAACCCCTTTTTCCTCTTAGGAGACTCTACCCATATAGAATCACTCCATATCGTAAGTTGAACAGAGGCTAATTCTTGCCAGGGGTAGGCCTTCCCTGTCCAGCTCTCCCTATAACACAGTGGGTAAATCTGGTTGATCCCGAGGTTCAACTCAGGTCCACAGGCTTTTATACAAAGCTACATTTGCCAATCTAACTTCATATTCACCCACTGTTTTATTTCTCACATGGTTGAAAACCCAAGCAGAAAAGAGAGCGCTCTCAATCATGGCATAAATTTCAGATTCTTTTTTTTTTTCCAAATTTTATTTTATTATGTTATGTTAATCACCATACATTACATCATTAGTTTTCAATGTAGTGTTCCATGATTCATTGTTTGCGTGTAACACCCAGTGCTCCATTCAATACATGCCCTCCTTAATACCCATCACCAGGCTAACCCATCCCCCCACTCCTTTCCCCTCTAACACCCTCAGTTTGTTTCTCAGAGTCCACAGTCTCTCATGGTTCGTCTCTCGCTCCGATTCCCCCCCTTCATTTTTCCCTTTCTACTATCTTTTTTTTTTTTTTTTTTAACACATAATGTATG
>NW_027754331.1:0-301 GCF_054177405.1 Leptonychotes weddellii | reverse complement strand
AAAAAAAAAAAAAACACAACAATATTGGGGAGGAAATTAATACCAACCTAGAATTAGAGCAATTTTTTAAAAATTTTTTTAAAGAATTTATTTATTTATTTGACAGAGAGAGAGAGCAAGCACAGACAGGGGGAGGGGCAGAGAGAAAGGGAGAAGCAGGCTTCTCACTGAGCAGGGAGCCCAATACAGGGCTGGATCCCAGGACCCTGGAATCATGACCTGAACCGAAGGCAGACACCCAACTGACTGAGCCACTTAGGCACCCCAAATTTGAGCAATTTTTAAGCTTTTTTTTTTTTTT
>NW_027754330.1:0-301 GCF_054177405.1 Leptonychotes weddellii | reverse complement strand
GGCTGTACCAACTTGCATTCCCACCAACAGTGTAAGAGGGTTCCCCTTTCTCCACAATGAGGTATTATTTAAATAGTTACCAAGGAGCTCCAAAACCACACCCAGATCAGAAAAAGAGGTCAGACGCGTGTGTTGGCAAACATTAATCGATGGCCTTCTAAACCAGCAGAATAATTTTTTTTTTTTTTAAACTCCATGCATCCTGCTTTGGAAAGGAGGACTGGAGATTTTAAATGGTCCAGACATCTGAAATTTCAATATGCTGTGTCTTTCACGTAACGAAGTTAAGCAGTACAGAAAG
>NW_027754329.1:0-301 GCF_054177405.1 Leptonychotes weddellii | reverse complement strand
TTTTTTTTTTTTTTAAAGATTTTATTTATTTATTTGAGAGAGAGAATGAGATAGAGAGAGCATGAGAGGGGGGAGGGTCAGAGGGAGAAGCAGACTCCCCGTTGAGCAGGGAGCCCGATGCGGGACTCGATCCCGGGACTCCAGGATCATGACCTGAGCCGAAGGCAGTCGCTTAACCAACTGAGCCACCCAGGCGCCCGATTTTTCTTTTTTTAACATCAAATACAAAGATGGTCTGATATTCTTCCAGATAGATGTGTTAATAGGGAGTTAATAGATGTGTGAATACATCTCCGGTTTT
>NW_027754328.1:0-301 GCF_054177405.1 Leptonychotes weddellii | reverse complement strand
TTATGGACAGTTTTAGCGTCTTTTAATCCCCAGTGCACTACCTTATACTTGTCCACTTTAAAACACTCACCGATAGATACAAATGCTGTGTAGATGTGTTGCTTGTGTAAAACAATTTTTCTGGAAGGATACACAAAAAATCTTAATGGGGATAAACTGGGAGAAAGGGAGGTTGAGACCTACTTTTCATTCTGTACTTTGTCATGGTCTTTCTGTGCTGTCTGGTTGTTTTAAAACATGTGAATGTATTTTTGTTGTTGTTGATTTAGAAAAAGAAAGAAAAATGCCACTTTTCTAGCCA
>NW_027754327.1:0-301 GCF_054177405.1 Leptonychotes weddellii | reverse complement strand
GCCGCCATTTATCCTCCGATATCTGCTTGCAGGATCACGGCTCTCCACTTTGTACCTCAAAACCAACTGCCTGCGATATTCTGTTTGTAGAGATCCAGATCTTCTTACATCTCAGGCCGGTTTCGCGGGTGCTCAGAGTGGTCTGGTAGTTATCCAGCTCAATTCCAGGGACCAGTTGAAATAGGGTCCCCTACTCCTCTGCCATCTTTCCCCTCCCCCCCTGACTTCTGAATTTTAAACAGTGCCTTTTAAAAAGTAGTGCTAGGAAGTGAAGTTACCCTTCTAAATAAGGACAAAAAGA
>NW_027754326.1:0-301 GCF_054177405.1 Leptonychotes weddellii | reverse complement strand
CTGCCCATGCACATTCCCCTACAATCACATCGGTACAGTGACTTAGGATCTCTGAAATCGAAGCCTGGGGCATGTGGAGAAATTGGTTCAAACTGTCCCCCACTCCTACGTCCCGCTCATCCTGCATCCGGATGCCCTCCTGCCTCCCCCTCAAGAGACTCACTGCTGTCCACCCCACCTAAGTGCTCTTCCCAGACAGTGTCTTCACTGCATCTCCACTGAAACTTGATGGAAACAACAAGCAGACTCAGGAGGGAAGACTGGGGACGGAGTGCTGTGTTTTGCATTTGTTAGTGACATA
>NW_027754325.1:0-301 GCF_054177405.1 Leptonychotes weddellii | reverse complement strand
TAAGTGGTTTTTGTTGGGGCGCCTGGGTGGCTCAGTTGGTTAAGCGACTGCCTTCAGCTCAGGTCATGATCCTGGAGTCCCGGGATCGAGTCCCGCATCGGGCTCCCTGCTCAGCGGGGAGTCTGCTTCTCCCTCTGACCCTCCCTCCTCTCATGTGCTCTCTCTATCTCATTCTCTCTCTCAAATAAATAAATAAAAATCTAAAAAAAAAAAAAAATAAGTGGTTTTTGTTGTTATTATTGTTGCTAATTCACAATGATAGTTGGAGATTCTTTATGTCCAATGTGTTGATATATTTACA
>NW_027754324.1:0-301 GCF_054177405.1 Leptonychotes weddellii | reverse complement strand
GCCGCCATTTATCCTCCGATATCTGCTTGCAGGATCACGGCTCTCCACTTTGTACCTCAAAACCAACTGCCTGCGATATTCTGTTTGTAGAGATCCAGATCTTCTTACATCTCAGGCCGGTTTCGCGGGTGCTCAGAGTGGTCTGGTAGTTATCCAGCTCAATTCCAGGGACCAGTTGAAATAGGGTCCCCTACTCCTCCGCCATCTTTCCCCTCCCCCCCTGACTTCTGAATTTTAAACAGTGCCTTTTAAAAAGTAGTGCTAGGAAGTGAAGTTACCCTTCTAAATAAGGACAAAAAGA
>NW_027754323.1:0-301 GCF_054177405.1 Leptonychotes weddellii | reverse complement strand
GAAAGATCTATTATACGGGCGCCTGGGTGGCTCAGATGGTTAAGCGTCTGCCTTCGGCTCAGGTCATGATCCCAGGGTCCTGGGATCGAGTCCCACATCGGGCTCCCCGCTCAGCGGGGAGCCTGCTTCTCCCTCTGACCCTCTCCCCTCTCATGCTGTTTCTCTCTCGCTCGCTCTCTAAAAAATAAATAAAATCTTTTAAAAAAAAAAAAAAAAAAGAAAGATCTATTATGAACCACTGGCATTTCACGCATTTTGTTTAATTCCCCGATTAATACAATGCAAACTAGCTCTCTTCAAG
>NW_027754322.1:0-301 GCF_054177405.1 Leptonychotes weddellii | reverse complement strand
TATAAATTTATAGTATACCCTATGATCTGTGAAGTTAAGCTCTCCTCTCCCCATGTTCCTTTTTGCACCATTCTCTAGAATTTTATGAGAAAAGTACTCTAGATAAATTTTAATATTGTTTTGTCCATTTTTAAGTACCTGACTTGGAATTTTTTACTTTTATTTTATATAAAATTTATATATTAACTTTGGAATTTTTACTTTTATATAAAATTTATATATTAACTTTGGTTAATTTATATATTAACTTTGTATAACAAATACAAAAACTTGTATTTTTGTTATATTAACTGTCTCTTTT
>NW_027754321.1:0-4286 GCF_054177405.1 Leptonychotes weddellii | reverse complement strand
GTTGTCGTTGACGTCGGACACCGTCACCGTTAGGTGGTGCTGGGTTTTCAGCCTGGGCGTCCCCAGGTCAGTGACGGTGATGGTGATGTTGTACTCGGCCTGGCTCTCTCTGTCCAGCGCCCCATTTGTTACCAGGGTATAGAAATTCTCTTCTGATGGTTTCAGGAGGAAGGGGAGATCATCCTGGATGGAGCAAGTCATCCTTCCGTTGTCCCCCGAGTCTCGGTCTCGAATTCTAAACAGAGCCACTTCTGTCTCAGGGGAATTTTCAGGAATGGGAGTGGTGAGTGATGAAATAGTTATTTCTGGGAAGTTATCATTAACATCCGCCACCTCAATGGAGACAGAGCATCTTCCAGAAAGCCCCCCACCATCAGACGCATCTATTTCCAGCTCATATGAAGATCTTGTTTCAAAATCTAGTTTTTTAATTAGTCGAACTTCTCCTGAAAGGTTGTTTAGCTCAAAAGTTGTGCTTATTTCCTGAGAACTATAAAAATAGGAGTAGGATATCTCCCCATTTGTCCCAGTGTCTAAATCTCTAGCGGAGACCTTGATAACTAGCATGCCCACAGGGCTGTTCTCTGGAACCTGCACCTGGTAGAGTGTCTTTGCAAACTCAGGGGCATTGTCATTTATGTCCAAGACCAAGATGCGCACCTGGGCGGTGCCAGATCGGGGTGGAGAGCCTCCATCCAGCGCTGTGAGGGTTAATCTGAGCTCCGCCTGCTTCTCGCGATCCAGCTCTTTATCTAGTACCAGTTCTGGGTATTTCCTACCATCGCCCCGGGTGCGGGTAGAAACATGGAAATGAGAGTTGGGACTGATACTGTAATTCTGGATGTTGTTGCTGGCCACATCCAAGTCCTGGGCTTTTTTCAGAGGAAACACGGTCCCGGGGGGGCTATTTTCTGAGATTTTCAGAGTCATTTCTCCTTCAGGAAACTCTGGAGAATGATCATTTATATCTCTCACCAGTAGCTCAGCTCGAAATACTCCCAATGGTTTTTTCAATAACACTTGGAAATGCATTACACATGGATCTCTGGGGCCACACATCTCCTCTCGATCCAGTTTCTCATTTAATATCAACTCCCCGGTCTGCAGATCAAGCTGCAAGCGGGGTTCGTTATCCTCAGAGACCACCCGGGCTCCCCGTGCTGCTAGCTCCCCCACTCCCAGCCCCAGGTCCTTGGCCAGGTTGGCCACAAACGAGCCACTCTCGGTTTCCTCCATCACGGAATAGCGACGAGATTCCCAGCCTGCCAGAGCCACCCCCAATACGAGAAAGAAAATCAGGACTTGCCTTTGTTTGGGAAAGCACTCCCCTCCGGCCTCCATCTTTACTTCCACAAACTCCTTTCCAGAAACAGGGCCCAGCTCTACCTTAGGGACAGTGATGGATATCTCAGTTGGTTACCTGTCCGGAAATGTTGGTGAGTAGCATGATGTACTGGTCCTGAACTCTGCGTGCAGGCTTTTGTCTTCAGCTATAGATCGGAAGTAGAGTTCATAGCAGTTCCTGGGCTTGTTTTTTTAAAAAAAATTTAAGCCTTAGCCTGCAGCGCCACCATGCGTTGTCTTCCCAAAGAATCGCTATAATTGTATCCTCTGATAATCCAGCAGGCTCTTAGGAGTTTGGAAATGGGTTGAAGGAGGCGATGTAATCAGAAAATCATGTAATTACAATTATTCATTCCTTCACTCAAAGAAGTGTTACTGGTATCTATGTACTCAGTTCTGATAGATCAGTGAACAACCCAAACATGATCCCTACTTTTTACAATCTGTAGTCTGGGTGAGGTGCTAGGAAAGTTGAGAAGTGAAAGAAGACAATAAGGATCAATCATGTTGTGAAAATAACAGTATATACCTATGTGATTTCTTAAAATTCTCTCAGCAAAAAGGATGAATTCCTCTAGATTTTCTTTCAAATTCTAGGCAGTGAATGTGACAGAACAGTAGTTCCCTTTGGTTGAATCACATCGAAGAAAAAGCTACCAGTTAATTACAGTTTATGTAATTATGATATCATTTTGATATAAGGTCAGAGAATTATGATTTTATAAAACTTTCAAACTATGGGAAAATGCATATGAGGGCACTTCCTATATCTCTTACTTTGCTTTTCCTCCTTAGCATTTATCTGATATAGCATATATATACATATTTAATTTTTTCTTTTCTGTGTCTTTCTTATGCTTGAGATCTTTGTTTTGTTCATGTCCACATCTCCCAATATCTGGAACAGTCCCTGGCACATGGTAGATGCTCAACCAATATTTGCTTAACAGATCAATCAATAAATCACAATTAATTTTAAAATTCTGATAGATGGAGTCTCCTCCTAATGTAGAAGTCCCTTTTTTTGCTGGGATCCTGGTACATTATATGAGCTGGATAAACAAAACATCATGTTCCCAAGTAGCCATTTTCTATGCTCTTTAGAAAAGTAATGTGCAATATTTCAGAATGACCTAAATGTTTTTCATTAAATGGCAAAATACTCTGGCATCCCCTATGTAATGGAATAGATTCTAAAAAACAAACAAACAAAAAAAACAAAACAGAACTAACAGGCTGTAACGATCCTACAAATAAGGTATACATCTCTTTTAGAACACATTTTGCATTGTCAGTGTTATTTCACACTAATGCTATTATGACAGTAATAATATTCAAAACTTTCTTACATAGGAGAATTTTCAAAGAATTTCCATAAGACACTCAAAAACCTGTAAAATTTTGAAATAGCCATCAGTTCTTCTCAAAATCATATATTTTAACCAAAGCTTGTACTTGTCCCTTACAGACTACTAATATTCCACAAACTTTTGATCCCAAATATTATTATATTAATATTAAAACGCCAATTTAAAAATCTCCAATGAAGAGTAAAGTTCAATCCATGCAAGAATCTAAACATGCTTTTGACAAGGGAAGAATCCACTTAGCTATCATAATTAAAGGGAGATTTCTTAAAAGCGCACATACGTGTTTCCAAAAAGCTAAGAGAGAAAGCCAACTTGGAAGGTACTGGAAAATCTATAATGTTACTTTTTAGGCATCTCCTTTCTTCTTGTCTCTAAGTGCATTGACTTTCTGTTTTTGTTTCCATGTATTTAGCCAACATGATATCACTTTCTTGTTAAGTTCCTAATAGAAACTATTTTAGGTCTGATTTCTAAAGCCATTTTTTAAACAAAAGAGATTTACTCAGCTTGGATTAGCAATACCACCTTGTCTGATTGTCTGAAGACACAGAGGGAAATGGGTGAAATAAAATAAACATGGCTGCAACCATATACTTCTACTGAAGAGAGAAGTTTCCTGGAAATGATGGGGTGGGCTAGACAGACACCACAAGGGATCTAGCATTTAAATATCTTGAAATAATCTAATAATCTTTTGATAATACTCATATATATGATATGCTGAAGGTTGATATAGAGGAAAAGCCCTTAAGTATGGGAGAAATTGTAGCCTTCCTATTTAATACTACTGTGAAACAAAAACATGCATTTTTTGCAGACATTTCACCATTTAAAGATTTAAAACAGGTAGGCTTAATATCAGATTAAACAGAAGCTATACTAATACTTCATTATATTAATATCATGATGCTTTCTAAGTAACCACAACATCAAAAATTTAGAGTTTCCGTATAACAATCAAATAGAGGATGGGGCTGGAGTCATCTTCAAATCAGCAGTGCTTGATAATGAAAAGTTGATAAATTCAACACATGTTCATGACTTTTAAGTAATGCAATGAAGTTGAAAATTCTTTGTCTCCATCAAAATAGAAATGATAAAAAGAGTAAATATGAGTATATACTCAAAGAATATTTCTAATCCCCTTAATATGAATATGGAATCAGCAAATCATCCAAGAAATTCTATACGGACCAAAAACAGTAATGGAGACCTATCATATTTAGAAAGAACCCAAATTCCCTCACCCAAGTTCCTAATTGAATCCAAAACTATTTACAAAATTTGAGCTTTCCTCCACACCATTCACAGACCTCTGTTGGGTAGAGACAACAGACCAAAAACTTAAATTCCCTGGTCCCAGATTCTCCCCTGACACACCTCGTACTGGTAGCTGTGCGACAGCGTCCCCGCGCCGCTGACGTCCACCAGGTGGCCCGCAAAGGGGCCCTCGGGCACCGAGCAGCCGCCCCCCGACGCCGCCCGGCTCCTCCTGCCCAGCCGCACCGCCACGAAGCCCAGCACCGACAACAGGAAGAGCGACGACACCGACGCCAAGGCCACCACCAGGTA
>NW_027754320.1:0-301 GCF_054177405.1 Leptonychotes weddellii | reverse complement strand
ATCAAGATATAGTAGTCAATCAATTCATCTATGTATTCATTTTCTCTGTCCTAAATGCCTCTTTTGTTTGCTTGCTACAATTATGAGCAGATCCTTGTCCTATGTAGTGAGGGTTGGAGATGGGAATGTGGAATCTAGAATGAGGAGGCATACAGATCCTGGTCCAGCCCTTGGAAGCTTTTAGACTATAAAGGAATTTAAGTGACAAACCCAGGACACCACCAGACAGAAAGGGAAAATTAGTTTCAGCTGAACATCAGGACAGGCTGTGAGTGCTGGTGGGAAGGGGAGGAAGGTTGGA
>NW_027754319.1:0-301 GCF_054177405.1 Leptonychotes weddellii | reverse complement strand
ACACTACATCATTAGTTTTTGATGTAGTGTTCCATGATTCATTGTTTTGTGCATAACACCCAGTGCTCCATTCAGTATATGCCCTCTTTAATACCAATCAGCTAACCAATCCCCCCACCCTCCTCCCCTCTAGAACCCTCAGTTTGTTTCTCAGAGTCCATCGTCTCTCATGGTTCATCTCCCCCTCCAATTCCCCCCCCCTTCATTTTTCCCTTCCTGCTATCTTCTTCTTCTTCTTTTTTTATTAACATATAATGTATTATTTGTTTCTGGGGTACAAGTCTGTGATTCAACAGTCTGA
>NW_027754318.1:0-301 GCF_054177405.1 Leptonychotes weddellii | reverse complement strand
CCTTTAAAGTAATGGCATGAGAGGTTATCTCCTTTGGAAAAAAATTAAACTGAAAATTACAAAAACTGTATTATTAGGACTTAAAAAAACCTTACTAGACAATTTTTTCATGTCTCAAATTTATATGTGGGGGAAGAAGGAAGAGAAGAAGGAGAAAGTAACCAACAGCCAATTTCACTTAATGCTGTCAGAGAAATCACTGACAAAATATTTCATAAATGAAATAATTTGTTCAAGCAGCAGGGGGAGCTAAGGCATTGTTGTTTTGTTTGTTCTTTAAGGGTAGGTAATGTTTCCGGTT
>NW_027754317.1:0-301 GCF_054177405.1 Leptonychotes weddellii | reverse complement strand
GCAAAATATATTGACTCTATTTCATATATTTTCCAAAATTAGACATTAATCATTTCTGATGACATATTTCCATTAAGTTGAGGTATTTTTTTTTTTTTTTAGAGAGAGAGCGTGAGAGAGCATGCACCTGCGCACCCCGAGGTGGGGTGGGGGAGGGGCAGAGGGAGAAGGAGATGGAGAATCTTTTTTTTTTTTTTTTTTAAGATTTTATTTATTTATTTGAGAGAGAGAGAATGAGAGACAGAGAGCATGAGAGGGAGGAGGGTCAGAGGGAGAAGCAGACTCCCCGCCGAGCAGGGAG
>NW_027754316.1:0-301 GCF_054177405.1 Leptonychotes weddellii | reverse complement strand
TATTCCTGGGAAAAATTAAAGAACACCTAAATAAATGAGGAGACATAAAGTGTTCATGGATCAGAAGATTCAATATTGTTAAGATGTCAATTCTCCCCCAAATGATTTACAGATAAAAATCCCACCAGACTTGTCTGTAGAAATTGGCAAGCTAATGCTAAAATTCATATGGAAATGTAAAGCTCCTAGAATAGCCAAACAGCTTTGAAAAAGAAGACAAAATTGGAGGACTAACACTACCAGATTACAAGACTTATGAAGCTACACTTTGAAGACTTTGTGATGTTAGTATAAATTTAGA
>NW_027754315.1:0-301 GCF_054177405.1 Leptonychotes weddellii | reverse complement strand
TAGTGATCTTGCTGAAACTCCCTCTTAGGAAACAGGGACGCCAGGGATCCTTGCATAATGGGGTTTCCATTCCCAGACCTGTGGGGAGTCCATTTTCTGCTTTTTTTCTGTTCCAGTTTACAGTTCTGGAGGTAACTGGTGACATAATGTGGAGTCAGCACAGGGCTTTTTGTAAGATGAAGCCATTCCATTTTCTCCTAACTCATATGTATATTTGAGCTTACATGCCATACATGAACCATGAAACTGATTGCTCTCATTGACAGTGACATGGACACAAAAGCTTTATTCTTATAAGAAT
>NW_027754314.1:0-301 GCF_054177405.1 Leptonychotes weddellii | reverse complement strand
TATTAGCTAGTATTATTAGGCATTCTTAGGTCACTGTCTAGATGTCACCTCCTCCTGGAAGACCTCTTTGATTCCCCAAGGCTGGGTTTGCCCCTCCCAGGTATTCCTGCCCTCCTCTGTACTTGGCCCTGGTCTACTGCATGTACATGCGGTATGACTGTGTCTTACTTGTCCTTATATCCTGGTGCTCAGCACGGAGCCTGCTGTGGATGATGCTCCTCACAGGCCTCTGTACAAACCACTGTGCTGACAGCCAGGACCACATGAGGCTGCCAAGCACCCCGGGCCCCCAAGAGTCTGG
>NW_027754313.1:0-301 GCF_054177405.1 Leptonychotes weddellii | reverse complement strand
AATCTAAGTAAGAAGATAGTATATTTAGAAAAACCTTTATCGTATAGGGGCACCTGGGTGGCTCAGTCAGTTAAGCATCTTACTCTTGATTTTGGTTCAGGTCATGATCTCATGGGTCACGAGATCAAGCCCTGCGTCGGGCTCTGGCGCTGAGTGCGGAGTCTGCTTGTCCCTGTCCCTCTCCCTTTGGACCTCCCCCCCACTCTTTCTCTCTCTCAAATAAATAAATAAATAAATAAAATCTTCAAAAAAAAAAGAAAAATCTTTATGGTATTATAAAACACAGATACAAAAAAAAAAA
>NW_027754312.1:0-301 GCF_054177405.1 Leptonychotes weddellii | reverse complement strand
CTGGAATTCCTTTCCTGTCCGGCTTCCACCCTGCTTTAAGCCCCGGTTTTCTGCAGCTTCCGAGGGCAGCCTGGGCTCCTGGAGGCGATGTGGCCGTGGGTCTGTCCCCCTCCGCTGGCGCGGGCATCCCCCGGCTGGTTCAGGCCCCAGTGGGCAGCGCTGCCTGTCGCATCTACCTCTTGTTGCGGTGACTGCAGCTGCATCGCGGTTTCAGCCTGGACACCTGGGTCTCGGCAGCGTTTCCGGCCCCTCTCAACTCGGGGACCGGCTCCGTGCCCGGGGCAAGCGTGGCGCAGCAACC
>NW_027754311.1:0-301 GCF_054177405.1 Leptonychotes weddellii | reverse complement strand
AGAGGGAGAGAGAATCGGAAGCAGACTCCACACTGAGCACAGAGCCCAACATGGGGCTCGACTCACAACTGGGAGATCATGACCTGAGCTGAAACCAAGAGTCGGACGCTTACCCAACTGAGCCACCCAGATGCTCCTGAAACTTCTGTTTGTTATCATCCAATTTTGGTGAGTTAGGAAGAGTGAGATGAGGCAAGTTCTGTGTATCAGAATCTTCCTCTTCAGATGGTTTTCCCCAACCCTGAGGAAAAAAAAAAGAGAGAGAGAGAAACCAAAGTATGTTTGAAGTTTAGATAATACA
>NW_027754310.1:0-4286 GCF_054177405.1 Leptonychotes weddellii | reverse complement strand
CCTGGGTGGCTCAGTTGGTTAAGCGACTGCCTTCGGCTCAGGTCATGATCCCGGAGTCCTGGGATCGAGTCCCACATCGGGCTCCCGGCTCGGCAGGGAGCCTGCTTCTCCCTCTGACCCTATCCCCTCTCATGCTGTTTCTCTCTCTGTCTCTCTCTCTCAAATAAATAAATAAATAAAATCTTTAAAAAAAAAACAGAATTTGATATTACACACATAAGCAAAGTGATAACCACATCTTCTTCTTCTTCTTTTTTTTTTTTGGCTAGTTTTACTATTTTTGTTTTGCTGCCATCCATGGACTATCTTGTCCTAAGGCTGAAGGACTGCACATTAGGATGAGAGTTGCTTCCTCTAAATATGGAAGAGTTGCAAAGCAATCATAATAATGAAATGGATTGTGGGTGTAATGTGCCTGTGTTTCCTCATTATGGCATATTTTGCTGTGATGTTCCTGTAATGAATGTATCACTTGTATGTATTAAAAATGATATAAGTGACCATTATAGAAATATTATCTTTCTCCCATGACAATATTGGGGACTGCTTTTTTTATTGTAAAGGGTACCATCATTTGTATGTTAAATTTTTAAGTGGATTCCTTTATTTCAATATATAAAGTAATAGAGGGAAGTTTAATAGAGCACTTCTTTCATTTTCTTTTCTTTTTCTGGTGTTTCTCATTTGCTCTGATGTCTTTGAGTCTCCCAATTATACAAAGATCATTTCCACATTTCGATGGGTCTGATTAGCCAGTGCAGTAAAGAGCCTCTGAAAAGCTCAGACCCACCTGCAGAAAGAAAAACTTGATTTTGTCTTACACAGAGAACAAAAGAAAAAAAAATGTGAAATAGATCAGTGTCAGAGTATGGCCAGGGCTTCTTTATATCTACCCTTCTTTCTTAAATACCTTCCACTGAGCTATACGGTCAATAGCTACCATTTGTATATTGGTTATGACCATTTGTTATGACCACTTCTAGCTCTTGAATTTTCTGGGGTGTCTATAGCTCCAAGGCATTTGGGGTATTTGCTTACCTGGAAGCATTCTAAATATTGTTTGTACTAATAAAACAGTATCCATTCCATTCATTCTTGCTGGACTTAATTGTGTATAGCACCTTCTTTTTTTTTTTTATCTTGGCTTCAATGCCAACTTAACTTTTCCTTCCTGTTCAATGCACCCACACTATTTTTTTTTCTCCAAGTTCTTGCTTCTAGTCAATTTCAAGCAGTTTAGGTTTTATTTGCTTTATAATTGTCTCATGTGTACACCATAGCTTACAAGATATGTTATTTTGGGCAAAACACATAATTGTTCTCAGCTTCTGTTTCCTGCTGTGGAAAGTGGAAGTAATTCCATTAATTTTGATGGGTTCTATAAGAAGACATCTCTTCTTTGGGTCCCATTCCTACCTTGGTCTCTGGAGAAATGAAATTCAGTCTTTTCTCCCTTCTTTCACCTTTTTTCTTGATCCAAAATGCTCAGAAAGGATCTTCTATTTAGCTCTCCATCTCCTTTCTGTCATTACCAAGGGAGGGTCTGTTTCTATAGTTGAAAAATTCAGCTGCATTGGGTCATGCTTCACCCTTGGGTAGAGTTAGCATGTTGAAAGTGACTGCTTAGTCATGTTGTCTCCTCCTAAACCAGGATTGCAAAGGTCAAGTGGGGGCTGCACCTCCATTTCTTACTGCCAAGCCACAGGCCCAGCTGGACAAGGTTAATGCATGAAGTGGGTTGTTATGTGCACTTCCATGCGAGTTTGCAAGGTGTGCCTGTTCCACTCAGAGCTGGGTGGGAAAGTCAGAGTCTATTTTGCAGACCCAGTACTTGCTGTATATGGGCCCCCAACATTAGGTGAAAGGGCAAGGAGAAGAGACTTTCACCTTGTCCTCATTTCCCTGCCATGCCCTCCATCCAGCTACAGCAGAAGCCTTGCTCTTTAGGAACGGCTCGGCCCAACAATAAAACTAATACTTGGGTTCCACTTGATCTCCTAGGGTCTACTTCTCCACTGTGTTGAATCCAAAAGAGTGGACATCAGTGTGTTTATATAGTTTACACTCATGATCCCCCATATTCAGTCAAACCTCAACAAATTATTTTGACAAGAGATAACACATATAAGAACATTTAGCATCCCTTACACTTCTGTGTATTCTTTCACTTTGGACAGGACTTCCATTTGTTTTCCTTTTACAGTGTTTTTTGGGACATGTAAAGTAAATAGTGACATGTTGGGCATATAGAGAGTTCAGTGAAATTTGCTTTTACTGACTGATTTAAAGAGGCTTTTAGGTGCTAAGAAGACTCAAGACGTTTGTCTTCCATAGCAACATAAGGAGATACTCTCTGTTTTGGTCTTCTTTTTTCCTTTCTTTGCTTTGCTTCCTTGCTTGCTTGCTTTCTTTCTTTCTTTCTTTCTTTCTTTCTTTCTTTCTCTTTTTTTGCTTTGGCTTTTTACTTCATCTAATTTACCTTTATAAATCCTCCTACTAAAAACATTTTGCAAGGGGCACCTGGGTGGCTCAGTTGGTTAAGCATCTGCCTTCAGCTCAGGTCATGATCCCAGCGTCCTGGGATTGAGCCCTGCATTGAGCTCCCTACTCAGTGGGGAGTCTGCTTCTCCCTCTGCCCCTCTCCACAACCACACCCCCCCACTCTTTCTCTCTCTCTCACAAATAAATAAAACCTTAAAAAAATTTTTGCAAACATGTTGCTTACATTGATTTGCATCTGCCCTCCAATATGATTTAACCCTGATTCATATTTCCCATTATATTAAATACATGTTTTTATAGATGGTCTATGAATAAATGTATATCATTTCTTTGCCATTATCCAGAATTAAAAATATATATATCAATATGTGAATAGGTGGGTCCTTTTACATTAACTCTGCTTTTAAAACTGTGGGCACATGTCATCAGTAACTCAAAATTTTTTCAACTTTCCTATGTCTTCTTCAAGTTTCTTTTTTATCTATGGTTTAATTTCTCTGTTCCAGTTTCTTCCCTGGGAACATTTGAATTCAGGTTGAATTTTCATTCTCTGCCATCATCCATAGCTATCACATTTTTGGTCTTATCATATTCAGCTCTTCCTTCTTTCCTGTAAGTAATTTTTGCCTCAAAATAAGCAAAGCAGTTTCCACAAATCAAGAAACTCAAGTTCAGAGATTAAATTACTGGCCTCAAGTCTTACTGGTAGTAAGTGGTGGGACAGCATTGAAACTCAAATTTTTGTTTTGGGTCTGAAGTTCAATGCCTTTTCTACCAGACTAAGGGATCTTATCAATACAACTCTTGGGTTTTCTTGAATCCCACCTGGATTTATCATCAGGCTTGGGATGTGTTATCATCAATACGCCCAGCATCATTATTTTTACAAATAATAAATTTAGTTAGTTAGCTGGTTAACATGGGTAGTGAATCCCAGTTATAAATTCTGGATAAAGATATCTTTCTCCATATAGATATATGGACACAGATATAGATACACCTTTGTTGTTCACAAAAAGTCTTACAAATTTGAATTTAACTTTACCTTCTCTACTTCTTTATGACAAATTTCTATTTCAAAGATACTGCATCTTTTGTTTCCTGAATCCATCCTTCCGTTGGGACTAATTACTAATATTTGGATAGGACATTAAGCTTAATGAATATTTCCTAATATTTTCATGGGATTCTCCCCAGTTATTTTTCCAGATGAGGAAACTGAGGCTCAGAAAAATCATTATAGTCAATAGCATAGCAGGAGCTTGGATCCAGGTTTTCTGGATTTCCTTCACTTCACTTTTTTTTAAACTGAATCTTAGTTTTGGCCTGATCAGAATAAGTAGAAAATTTGTGCATAATTGGCTTATTTTTTTCCTTTCCAAAGGGTTTCAACAGTTTATTTATTTATTTATTTGTTTGTTTGTTTATTTATTTTTAGAGAGCGAGCACATGCGAATGGTGGGGAGGGGCAGAGGGAGAGGGAGAGAGAGAATCTTAAGCAGTCTCCACACCCAGCATGGAGCCTGGTGTCGAGCCCAATGCAGGCTGATCCCGTGACCCCAAGATCATGACTGAAATCAAGAGTTAGACGCTTAACTGACTCAGTCACCCAGGTGCCCCTAGCTTTCTTTTTAAATTGCAGTAAATGTTAGTTTCTAGTCTTAAGGCACACATACATGTCATATGTAGATGTTTTTATATATACACATATATACACACATACATACATATATATCTGCATCTCAAAAGAGAGGTTATTTCTATCTCTCTCTCTCTTTCTCTCT
>NW_027754309.1:0-301 GCF_054177405.1 Leptonychotes weddellii | reverse complement strand
GAGACAGAGAGCATGAGAGGGGGAGGGTCAGAGGGAGAAGCAGACTCCCTGCTGAGCAGGGAGCCCGATGCGGGACTCGATCCCGGGACTCCAGGATCATATCCTGAGCCGAAGGCAGTCGCTTAACCAACTGAGCCACCCAGGCGCCCGTCTCACAATTTCTAAAATCAGGTATAATAGTAGTCAGTGCTTAACCAAATTGCTACTAAAAAAGCCTAGCTAAAAGTTTCCCACAATGAGCCCAATCATTTTTACGACCATCATTTATCTCTGAGCATCATATATTAAAACAAGATCCTTA
>NW_027754308.1:0-301 GCF_054177405.1 Leptonychotes weddellii | reverse complement strand
GTCTCCCTTGCATTATTCAAAGGTAACCAAATATTAGTATATTGGTATATATACCAATTGGTATATTCTTCTAATATGTATACTATGCCTATGCTTATCCCTCCCCCCCCCCAAATGATACCATGCTGCTTTCTTCACCTAATGACATACGGTACTACTATTTCCATGTGAATAAAATATTCTTCACATTTTTAAAAAAATTATGAAATACTCTTTTTATTGAAGTATAGTTGACATATGATGTTACATTAGTTTCAGGTGTACAGTGTAGTGATTCGACAAGTCGACATTCTTCTATGCT
>NW_027754307.1:0-301 GCF_054177405.1 Leptonychotes weddellii | reverse complement strand
CATACATGAATCCTCACACTGTCACAGACGCTGAAACGTGCACACTCACATGCACACCCATAGGCCTCCAGCGTTTCCCTCTCCCCCTCGGTCTCTCCCCCCTCTCAATTCTGCTCTGTTGACCCATTACTGGGCACGGTTAACCCCTGCTTGTCCTTCAGCTCCTGTGTGTCACCTCCTCAGGAAAGTCCTCACGCCGGCGCCACGCCAGCTCAGAGATGCTCTCAGAAAACCACAACATTTTCCCAGAGCCTTGTTGCTGTGTGTGTGGTACATTCACCTCCACGGCTGTTGGAGGCCT
>NW_027754306.1:0-301 GCF_054177405.1 Leptonychotes weddellii | reverse complement strand
AGCAAAATATATTGACTCTATTTCATATATTTTCCAAAATTAGACATTAATCATTTCTGATGACATATTTCCATTAAGTTGAGGTATTTTTTTTTTTTTTTTAGAGAGAGCGTGAGAGAGCATGCACCTGCGCACCCCGAGGTGGGGTGGGGGAGGGGCAGAGGGAGAAGGAGATGGAGAATCTTTTTTTTTTTTTTTTTTAAGATTTTATTTATTTATTTGAGAGAGAGAGAATGAGAGACAGAGAGCATGAGAGGGAGGAGGGTCAGAGGGAGAAGCAGACTCCCCGCCGAGCAGGGAG
>NW_027754305.1:0-301 GCF_054177405.1 Leptonychotes weddellii | reverse complement strand
TGCATGGAGCACTGGGTGTTATATGAAAACAATAGATCGTGGATCACCACATCAAAAACCAATGATATATTGTATGGTGACTAACATAACATAATAAAATTAAAAAAAAAAAGATACATAGATATTTAGATACACATTGTACAAATATATGAAGAGTTTCCCGGTTGGTGAATAAGATAGAATGAAAAATAAATACTTAAGTGGAGAATGGGGACAAGGAAGACAGGAGGTAGATTAATGATAGCCTGGGTCAAAAGGAATGAGGACCACTAGAGTAAACAGCTTAATAAGTTTAGTATAT
>NW_027754304.1:0-301 GCF_054177405.1 Leptonychotes weddellii | reverse complement strand
TTTTTTTTTTTAAGATTTTAATTGTTTATTTGTCAAAGAGAGAGCCAGAGCGTGCACAAGCGCAGGGAGAGCAGTAGGCAGAGGGAGAAGCAGACTCCCCGCTGAGCAAGGAGCCTAATGCGGGACTTGATCCCAGGACCCTAGGATCATGACCTGAGCTAAAGGCAGATGCCTAACGACTGAGCCACCCAGTGTCCCCTCTGGTTTTGTTATTTTACACATTTTCAGAAGTGACTTTCTGGGTCAAAGAATATACTTATTTTTAAGACCTGCAATATATACTGTCAATTTTCCTTGCGTG
>NW_027754303.1:0-301 GCF_054177405.1 Leptonychotes weddellii | reverse complement strand
ATCTTGAGTCAGTATGAAATGCCATGTCTCCCAGTTCCTAGCCCAGTGCACATTTTACTCTACCCAAGCATGCACCAGCATTGCTGGGCAAAGGGATAAACAAATAATGAGTACCCATCATCTTTTGAGGTATTTTGTTAAGTACTTGTGGTAAATAATGTGTGTTGCTGAACAAACAATTCCTCTTCCTTATAGGCCTACAAATTTTTCAGATAAGCAGACCATCACTTACTCCAAGTAACATTCTATTTAATGTAAATGAGTTCATGCCCACCATGTCTCCCAACAACAGTTACTGGTC
>NW_027754302.1:0-301 GCF_054177405.1 Leptonychotes weddellii | reverse complement strand
AGGTGTGGGGACAGAGAATGAGCAGGACTGATAAAGACCTTGCCCTCATAGAGGTTATGTTCGAGGAGTAGCTCACATTCTAGGACCTATTTATGGATTCTAAAAATCTGTTGCATGAATGAATGAATGCACGAGCTCCTCTCCCTCTGGGGAGGGAGAACCCACACATTCTTGGGCCTTGGCTTTCCAGGACAGCACCTTATCTGTCCTCCCAGCAGCCTTGCCATCTTCTGCCCGCCGTGACCGCGTGGTCCCATGCCACTGTGGCACCAGGGGAGCATCTCGGAGCCCCTGGGACCAG
>NW_027754301.1:0-301 GCF_054177405.1 Leptonychotes weddellii | reverse complement strand
AAGAAGAAAATGTTAGGAATTTTGTTTTCTAAGACACAGCAAGACCACAAGAAGTTTGGATATTTTGGAAAAGTGTACAGTGTAAATGTGCCACCTAAAATCATATATCTTAGCTTCATAAAAGATGACAACTTATGGGGTGCCTGGGTGGCTCAGTCGGTTAAGTGTCTGCCTTCAGCTCAGGTAATGATCCCAGCATTCTGGGATTGAGCCCCATGTTGGGCTCTCTGCTCAATGGGGAGTCTGCTTCCCCATCTGCCTCTCCCACTCCCCCCTGCTTATGCTCTCTCTCTTGTTCTGC
>NW_027754300.1:0-4287 GCF_054177405.1 Leptonychotes weddellii | reverse complement strand
TTTAAAGATTTTATTTATTTATTTGAGAGAGAGAGACTGAGAGAGAGAGCACATGAGAGGGGGGAGGGTCGGGAGGGTCAGAGGGAGAAGCAGACTCCCTGCCAAGCAGGGAGCCCGATGCGGGACTCAATCCAGGGACTCCAGGATCATGACCTGAGCCGAAGGCAGTCGCTTAACCAACTGAGCCACCCAGGCGCCCTAATTGGTATTTTATATAGATCTTATGTCCTGCAAACCTACTGAACTTGATTATTAGTTCTAATAGTTTTAGTATATTCTTAAGATTTTTCTATATGCAAGATTATGTCATCTTTAAAGATACTTTTACTTCTTTTCCTGTCTGAATGCCTTTTATTTCTTTTTCTTGCCTAATTTCCCCATCTAGAATCCCCAGTACATTATTGAATAGGAACCCTGAAGGTGCTATCCTTTACCTTTCCTTGATCTTAGGGGAAAAGCATTCAGTCTTTAACCACTAAGTGTGGTGTTAGTTGTGGGTTGTTCCTAGATATTCTTTATTACATTGATAACTTCTCTTCCATTTCTAGTTTGCTTAATGTTTTTGTCATGGAAGAATATTGAGTTTTTTTTAAATTCTTTTCTGTACCTATTGAGATAATCATGTGGATTTTGCCCTTTATTCTATTAATTTAGTGTATGATATTAATTGATTTTCATTATAATCATTTCTTATGGTGCTGGCTCAGAGCTTCTGACTAAAAATTTGGACAAGAAACAAATTATTTGAACCTCATTTTTTTACTCAAAAAGAAAATATATATCTTGTAATTTCTTTCAGCTGAACACAAATTTTCCTGTTTCTTAAAAGGAATTACTGTTCATAGAATAATGTACTGGTCTTGACATCACTCATTAATAGGGCTTATTTAGTGATATAACTATAAAGAAGATTTGTGCACCAAGATTTGAACAGGTCATTAAATTTTCTATTGATAAATTGGCAAAATATTATTGCATTCATTTACATTCTGTTATATTCATTTATACATTTGTCAACCAACATTTACGTAATACCTATTATAGGCCAGGCATTACTGTCATAACAAGGGATACAGGGATGAACACAATACAGTCCCCACCTTAGTTCACATCAGGTGGAAGAGAAAGATATATAAAGAGAGCAAATAATATAAGTACAAATGTAAATCATACTTTAAAATGATTAATAAAATGTAACCTTAAAATCATATTTTAAAATAAATAAGCAACTGTGTATTGGGAACAAATAGTGGCTTAAATTCATTTTAGGACCAATGAGCCTCAAAGAGATAATGTAACTCAAAGACTTAATGGATGAGAATAAATTGTTTTACTTTCTTAGGTATAGGTGCAACTCAACTGAATAGAAGGGATAGGGAACAATTGGAAAGTTTTCCCTGTCTTTTCCTAGTTTCTGAATTCCCATCCACAATTATATTTCAAATTTTGACTTTCAATTTTGGGAGAATCCCTTAGGTTAGAGAGTAAATGGAGCTACTTTATTGGTTGCTGTCTCCATTCCAACCTAAAGAAACTGAGGGGGAAAAAATCACTGTAAGTGTGGTATCAGCAAATCCTCTTGCCTCATTCCCAAATTCTTAGTATGTCTGTAGGGATAGGTGTCATTATAGGAAGGTAGAATAACCAATTATTGAGAACTGTTTTTCAGTTCATATTTTGTAGCCCAACTCACCTTTCATGGGAGTCTAGGCCTCTCACAAACTCTTCTGGGGTAAGACCCAGTTGGTTTACTCCTTTTTCTAAACTCCTGTTTGTCTTCTTGCTTGTCTATTCCTATATGGTTAGTTATCCCCTTTAAAGTGTGAACTATGTCTTATCATTATTTATAGTCTTCTCAGTACCTACTATAGCATTTTTTAGAGTAGGCTCCTAAGAATTTGTTGAATGATTATAGACTTAGTCTGAAAGTCTTATCACGTAGTCTTTACTTGCTAGTGACTCAACACATGCCTTGGAGAGGTAGTATAGCATAGTGGTTAAGAAATTGGATCCTAGAGTCAGATTGTATAATTCATAATACATCTATACTGTTTATTAGTGTGGGTTTTCAGCATGTTAGTTAACTTCTCAATACCTAATTTTCTACATCAGTATAATGGAGATAATAATAATAACACCTGCCATTTGGATTTATTGTGTGGATTAAATATGTGAAAGCCCTTATAACAGTGCCAATCACACAGCACTCGATAAAAATTATTATTACTACTATTAATGTTCAACAACACATCTTTCTCATTTCCAAGGAGAAGAAAGTGATGCCAAACTGACTGCAAAAGTCATAAAAAAAAGATTCAGTGGACAAACGGACAAAGATATCCAAGAACACAAGCCACAAATGTCAACAAATGTGATACACCATATTAATGGAATGAAAGATAAATATCATATGATAATCTAAATAGATGCAGGAAAAGCATTTGACAAAATTCAACATCCTTCCATGATAAAAAAAAAAAAACTTTCAACAAATTAGATATAGAAGGGACATAACTCAATACAATAGAAGACATATAAACAAACCCACACCAAACATAACCCTCAATGGTAGAAGCTAAAAGCTTTCCCTTTAAGATCAGGAACAAGACAAGGATGCTCAATCTCTAATCAGCTTAGTTTGATCAATATAATGTTGGAAAACATGATGAGCAGAAACTTAAAAAGTGCTTTGACAATTGGATTTTGTGTTTGCTTCTTACCTGTGCCATTGCCATGGAACATGTTTGGGCTATCCTGCTGGATGATGGGAAGCACACGAAGCAGAACTAACTCACCTCAGTGAGTTGTACACCTGAAACAAATGTAACATTTTGTATCAACTATACTTCAATAAAAAAATACAACTTAAAGGTCTTACCTAATGATCTTTTAATATTATTTATGTATATATCAAATCTCTCCTTTCACCTACTTCAGATCTTTCATGGAGTGGTATGGTTGCTTCAAACAAGAAGCACTCTAGAAGAGAAATATGGCTTTTAGTTTCAGCAGTTCAATAATGTAGATTTGATAATCTACTTAAAAACCAAAATAGACACCTACCCATAATAGTAACACTATAGGACACTTTTCTCACAACCATTTTGTCAATATAACTGGGCATTGATCACTAAATGCCACACCCAGAAGACAGATCCATTAACAGTTGTTTGAAAGAACAAAGACCTGAATGATGTGTTCATTTTTTACTCACAGTTCATGTTCAAGAGATTTTCTTAATTCTTAATGATGAGACTGGAACAGGACCCTGAATTGGGGTTGGCTTTGCCTCCTGAAGGCTGGACTAGGCTGTGTGGCAGATTTAAGCCACAAAAGGGTAAGCCATAACCTTACAGAAGGAGTCCCTGAAAACCAGCCAGGATCAGGAGCTACTAGAGTTTCTTATAAAGGAACTATTAAATTTTTATATAATTAATTAAAATACAACTTATTTTATATATTATATATTAATTATATATAACTTATTTAAATTATATATGCTAAATTAAATTATATATGTTCTGTATGTGCTTTAGAAAATTATATATTCTGGTACTACTATTGGGTAGAATGTTCTTTATATGTTTGTTAGGTCCATTTAATCTGTAGTGTTGTTCAACTCCTATGTTTATTGATTTTCTGTCTGTATCTTCTATCCATTGTTGAAAGTAGGATTTTGAAATCTCCAACTCTTATTGTTTGATGTCCATTTCTCACTTCAGATCTGTTAGTGTTTGATTAATACAGTTAGGTTACCCAATGCTGAGTGCATATATATTTGCAATTGTTATATTCTCCTAATGAGCTGACCTATTTATCATTATATAATTATGTTCTTTGTCTCTTATTACAGTTTTGGACCTAGTCTATTTTTTTCTGATATAAATTTAGCCACCCTATTCTCTTTCTGGTTACCATTTGCATGGAAATCTTTTTCCATCCATTCAATTTCAATCTATGTGTGTTCTTTTTTAAAATATTTATTTATTTACTTTAGAGAGAAAGAGAATGTGATGGGAAGAGGGGCAAAAGGAGAGGGAGAGAGAGATTCTCAAGCAGACTCCCTGCTGAGCATAGAGCCCAACACAGGGCTTGATCTCAAGACCCTGAGATCATGACCTGAGCCAAAACCTAAAGTTCATTTGCTGTGCAAAAGCTTTTTATCTTGATGAAGTCCCAATAGTTCATTTTTTCCCTTGCTTCCCTTGCCTTTGGCGATGTTTCTAGGAAGAAGTTGCTGCGACTGAGGTCGAAGAGGTTGCTGCCTGTGTTCTCCTTTAGGATTTT
>NW_027754299.1:0-301 GCF_054177405.1 Leptonychotes weddellii | reverse complement strand
GAGAGGGAGAAGGAGCCTTCCCGCCGAGCAGGGAGCCTGATGCGGGGCTCGATCCCAGGACCCTGGGATCGTGACCTGAGCCGAAAGCAGATACTTAACGACTGAGCCACCCAGGCGCCCCTACAATGTAATTCTCATTGGCTTGTATAGTTAGGGGGTGTCTGTTGATGTTTTCATTTATGCAGTCAAATGAGGTTTTTTTTTTTTTTTAAAGACATAGAAAGAGCACAAGCAGGGGGAGGAGCAGAGGGAGAGGGACAAGTAAACTCCCCATTGAGTGGGAAGCCCATTGCAGGGCTTG
>NW_027754298.1:0-301 GCF_054177405.1 Leptonychotes weddellii | reverse complement strand
TTCCCAGCTTGTCATCCCCAGAAGCATTTCCTGTCAGCAGAAGCTGTGTGTTGCAGGTGAGATGCTGGGTGGGGTTGGCTGTGGGCTGTGAGGCTCGGGGACAGGGTAGGACCCCAAGTGCCTCGCAGGTGGTGCGCAGACAAGCAATGGGATGGGAACCTGCTGCTGCTTGCTGTTGGGACTCTTGCTCTGGAACCTATTGTACCTGTGGCCCCCGTTGCTGACTGTTGGCGACTCAGAAGACCCTGCCTCTCCTTAGCCATCACTTGCTGTGAGCCAGGCTGCATGTGGGCACAGGGGA
>NW_027754297.1:0-301 GCF_054177405.1 Leptonychotes weddellii | reverse complement strand
TTTTTTTTTTTTGGTATCTGTATGAGATGATGGATGTTAAGTAAACTTATTGTAGTAGTATGTTAAGTTAGATCATTATGCTGTGTACCTTAAACTTACATGATGCTTTACATCATTTGTATCTCAGTCAAACTGGGGGAAAATATACAGTGGGATAGGCTACTTCAAAGTCTAGGAAATAAAAAATTTAACCTCTCCTTTCACCAAAAAAGCTGCTATACACATTTGTATACATATTTTTGTGTAAATGTGCTGAGTCGTGTGATAAATGTAGGTTTTTTGGGGATTTTTTTGTGTGTGT
>NW_027754296.1:0-301 GCF_054177405.1 Leptonychotes weddellii | reverse complement strand
ACTCATGGAACACTACATCAAAAACTAATGATGTAATGTATGGTGATTAACATAACACAATAAAATAAAAAAAGGCAAAAAAAAAAAAAGAAAAAAGTAGGAAGGGAAAAATGAAGAGGGGGAAATCAGAGTGGGAGACGAACCATGAGAGACTATGGACTCTGAGAAACAAACTGAGGTTTCTAGAGGGGAGGTGGGTGGCAGGATGGGTTAGCCTGGTGATGGGTATTAAAGAGGGCACATACTGCATGGAGCACTGGATGTTATACGCAAACAATGAATCTTGGAACACTACATCAAA
>NW_027754295.1:0-301 GCF_054177405.1 Leptonychotes weddellii | reverse complement strand
TTGGCAACATGAATAACAGTCCAAAGGCTAAGGTAACTAATTTACAAAATTCTTGGGGCGTAATATGAAGAAGACAAAGAACCTTAAGGTGCAGGTGTGTGTGGGGGGGGGGGCGCACGCAGAGAGAAAGATTTTAAAGAATTGACTCATGATTGTGGAGGCTAGCAAGTCCAAAATCCTTAGGGCAGGATGCCAGAGATCCCAGGGAAGAGTTGATGCTGCAGTTTGAGCCTGATGGCAGTCCCCACACAACGCTTCTTGCTCAGAAAATGTCTTGCCTTTTTTTCTCTGAAGGCCTTCA
>NW_027754294.1:0-301 GCF_054177405.1 Leptonychotes weddellii | reverse complement strand
TCTGTGAAGTCCGGCTGGGACCCACGGGTTTGCAGGGACTGCTCGCTTTCCGAGTTCCTGGAACCCAGAGTGTTTTCACTGTTCCTGAGCCTTGCTGGCTTGGAGGCTTGTACCGCTAATGGTGCCAATAAGCGCTCGCATGGATAGCGGGGTTACTATTCATTTCACATTGTGCTAAGCACTGCTTATGGACCATCCCGTTTATCCTCAAAGAGAACCTCATCAAATTGGCATTATTACCCCCATTTTAAGATAAGAAAAGTAAGGCACTGAGAAATGAGAGTTTGCCCAAGGTCGTACA
>NW_027754293.1:0-301 GCF_054177405.1 Leptonychotes weddellii | reverse complement strand
CCAAGCACGATGTCCACCTTTTCTGCTCCTTCCATTTACCACTTCTGATAGGCAGAATAACGGCCTCCCAAAGGTAGCCATGACCTAATTCCAGGAACTGTGAATATGTTAGATTACATGGCAAAGGGGAATTAAGGTTGCAGGTGGAAGGAAGGTTATCAGCTGACCTTGACAGGGGGCAATTAGACTGTATTATCCACATGGGCCCAATCTAATTACAAGAGTCATTATTAGTGGAAGAGGTAAGCAGAAGAAGGAGAACCAGAGAGGTGGCAGTGTGAGAAAGACTTGGACCGATGTT
>NW_027754292.1:0-301 GCF_054177405.1 Leptonychotes weddellii | reverse complement strand
GCTCACTGATGTTCGAGGAGAACGAGGGTCACGGATGCTGCAGCCCCTCCCGGCCTGTTCCCGGCCTGGCCGCGGGGGGTCCAGGGCCTCTGGCCCAGGAGAGGGGCAGTGTAGGCCCTGGCAGTGGGCTGTCTTGCTGGTCGTGGCCAGGAGGCGCCGTGTGCTGGAAATCCACCCACAGTGCGTGGCCTCCAGGGAAGCCCCTCGGAGGAGCCAGCCCACCCCGCCCAGCCCCGGCTCTGCCAGCGGGGCCCGAGCTGTGCCGCCCCCCGCACCTGCTGGGCTCCTGGGGACGGACACT
>NW_027754291.1:0-301 GCF_054177405.1 Leptonychotes weddellii | reverse complement strand
TTTACGCATGAGTAATATCCAAAACCCCGAACAACCTAATAAGCAAAACACATGGTTTTCCCTGCCAACATAGACTTAGCGCTTAAGAATATCCAACCTGGTGGAACATGCAGAGAGGGAGTAAGGATGGGGAGTCTGCACTATTGAGATGGCATGTAAACCGGGAACGCCATCCTAAGCCACGGATTCTGAGAGACGCTATCATTCATGCCGCACAGTCCCACCGTCGGCTGGGTCCCCGCACCCCATCCCATCTGCACAAGGCCCACACCATGTCAGCAAACAGCAGGGAGGAGCTCAC
>NW_027754290.1:0-301 GCF_054177405.1 Leptonychotes weddellii | reverse complement strand
TATCACATTGTGGTTTTCATTTGCATTTCCCTAATGCTTAGTGATGTTGAGCACCTTTTCATGTACCTTTTGGCCATTTATATGTCTTTGGGAAAATGTCTGTTTAGTTCCTATGCCCATTTTTAATTGGATTTTTTTTTGTTTTGTTATTGTATGAGTTCTTTATGTATTTTGAATATTAACCTCTTACTGGGTAGATTATTTGCAAATGTCTCCCATTCCATAGGTTGCCTTTTCTTTTTTTTTTTATTATTTGTTTGCTGTGCAGAAGCTTTTCAGTTTGATGTAGTCCTACTTGTTG
>NW_027754289.1:0-4287 GCF_054177405.1 Leptonychotes weddellii | reverse complement strand
TTGTTCCCTTTCTTTGAAAAAAGTGGATGGTATTTTGATAGGGATTGCATTAAATGTGTAGATTGTTCTAGGTAGCATTGACATTTTCACAATATTTGTTCTTCCAATCCATGAGCATGGAACGTTTTTCCATTTCTTTGTGTCTTCCTCAGTTTCTTTCATGAGTATTTTATAGTTTTCTGAGTACAGATCCTTTGCCTCTTTGGTTAGATTTATTCCTAGGTATCTTATGGTTTTGGGTGCAGTTGTAAATGGGAATGACTCCTTAATTTCTCTTTCTTCTGTCTTGTTGGTGGTGTATAGGAATGCCACTGATTTCTGTGCCTTGATTTTATATCCTGCCACTTTACTGAACTCCTGTATGAGTTCTAGCAATTTTGGGGTGGAGTCTTTTGGGTTTTCCACATAAAGTGTAATATCATCTGCAAAGAGTGAGAGTTTGACTTCTTCTTTGCCAATTTGGATGCCTTTTATTTCTTTTTGTTGTCTGATTGCTGTGGCTAGGACTTCTAGTACTATGTTGAATAGCAGTGGTGATAGTGGACATCCCTGCCGTGTTCCTCTCAGTTTTTCCCCATTGAGACTGATATTCGCTGTGGGTTTTTCATAGATGGTTTTTATGATCTTGAGGTATGTACCCTCTATGCCTATACTCTGAAGAGTTTTGATCAAGAAAGGATGCTGTACTTTGTGAAATGCTTTTTCTGCATCTATTGAGAGGATCATATGGTTCTTGTTCTTTCTTTTATTAATGTATTGTATCACATTGGTCGATTTGCAGATGTTGAACCAACCTTGCAGCCCAGGGATAAATCCCACTTGGTCATGGTGAATAATCCTTTTAATGTACTGTTGGATCCTATTGGCTAGTATTTTGGTGAGCATTTTTGCATCAATGTTCATCAAGGATATTGGTTTGTAGTTCTCTTTTTTGATGGGGTCTTTGTCTGGTTTTGGGATCAAGGTAATGGTGGCCTCATAAAACGAGTTTGGAAGTTTTCCTTCCATTTCTATTTTTTGGAACAGTTTCAGAAGAATAGGTATTAATTCTTCTTTAAATGTTTGGTAGAGGGCGCCTGGGTGGCTCAGTTGGTTAAGCGACTGCCTTCGGCTCAGGTCATGATCCTGGAGTCCCTGGATCGAGTCCTGCATCGGGCTCCCTGCTCGGCAGGGAGTCTGCTTCTCCCTCTGGCCCTCCCCCCTCTCATGTGCTCTCTCTTATTCTCTCTCTCTCAAATAAATAAATAAAATCTTTAAAAAAAAAAATAAATGTTTGGTAGAATTCCCCTGGGAAGCCTTAACCATTCTTAAGTATACAGTTCAGTAGCGTTAAGTATATTCATGTTGTTGTGCAACCAATCTATAGAACTCTTTTCTTCCTGCAAAACTGAAACTCTGTACCCATTAAACCATAACTTCCTATTCTCCCCTCCCCCCAGCCCTGGGAACCACCATTCTACTTTCTATCTCTATGAATTTGACTACTCAAGGCACATCACAGAAGTGGAATCTTAGAGCATTTGCCTTTTGGTAATTGGCCTATTTCACGTAGCATAATGTCCTCAAGATTCATTCATGGTGTAGCATGTGTCAGAATTTCATTCCTTTTTAAGGCTGAATAATATTCCATTGTACAAATATGCCACATTTTGTTTCTCATTCATTCATTAATTGATCCTTGGGTTGCTCCCACTGTTTGACTGTTATGAATAATGCTGCTATATCATGGGTGTACAAATACCTCTTTGAGACCCTATTTCCAATTCTTCTGGGTATATACCCTGAAGTGGAATTGCTGGATTATATGGTAATTCTATTTTTAATGTTTTGAGGAACTGACACACTGTTTTCTGTAGTGACCACACCATTTAACATTCCCATATGCCATGAGCCTCCAATTTCTCCACATCCTCGCCACCAACACTTGTTGTTTTCTGTTTTTGATGGTATCTATCCTAATGGGTGTGAAGTAGTATCTCAGCAACTTTTAAACCTTCAGACAAATTCCCATGTTTTACCTGCTAGCCACTAGAAATAAAGTATCTATTATAAAACAAGCTAGGAATAACATGCAGACAAACTTAAGGAGTATTGACCACAGAACAAGATGTTCATATGCTTATTAGTTGTTTTGCCGTAAGTTATCCGGATGTGAATCCGTAACTGTTCTTACAACAGATTTTCTGTTCACTGAGTCCTTGTACAGGGAAAAAGCATGGTGAAATGAAATTTGACCTATATTCTTTTTTTTTAAGATTTAATTTATTTATTCATGGAGACACAGAGAGAGGCAGAGGGAGAAGCAGACTCCCTCTGGAGCAGGGAGCCCAACTCGGGACTCGATCCCAGGACGCTGGGATCATGACCCGAGCTGAGGGCAGACGCTTAACTGACTGAGCCACCCAGGCGCCCTGACCTGACTTCTTATAAAGAGTAGAGAAAGCTCCTTCTTTTCCTTGGATAATACTATTTGACTCGTCATGTTTTGCTTGTTGAAAAGGGCTTGTTATTCTTACTTAGAAACTTAAGAGTTTTCAGACATTGCTGTTGTGTTTAGACCGATGAGGCAAAAGCATGTGAAAGATTTACAACTATATTGCTAGTTTTACATGCTGGACGTAAGGTATATATAGACCATACCTTAGGGAAGGAGTGTATTTTCTGCTACTGAATCAGACCTGGGGCTTGTTGGTTGCTGCAGTGAGAGCACTGGTGAGTAAGTGTGGTTGCATTTTAGTGTGCCGTAATGTGATTTTTAAACTTGTTCAAACCATCAATTCACTGTTGTCATCACATCTCTTCCGATTTTCAAGTGCAAACTTGACACCATTGTTCTTATTAACAATTAAAAAAAAGTTATGCCCCTCAAGTTTCTATTATGAGAGACATATTCTTGAAGTTATGGTTACATTAAAATTCTTACTACAAATGAAGCCAGCTAAAAATGTTTACCAACTTGAATTGAGCTCATCATGTTTTGTTTGCTGAATAGTGTTTTGTGATTTTACCAACATAAGAATGAGTCTCCAAACTATTTTTAAAAGTGGAGCTTTTACTCTAAAGAAGTGCTTGCCTCATTTTCTTCATGCTACTCCAAACAAGATGTTGTTTATTACTTTGAAACACTATATGTAAACCCCAGGAATATGTTAAATATGATTGAAGTCTTGGCTGTCTTTAACAAATTGAAGTTTCCAGAAATTTAGCTGTGTTTAAAAACCAAAGCCATGTTTTCAGGAAAGATTTCTATTTCCAAATATGTGGTTGCCCAAACCTTTTATATTTTCATGTCAAAGTCAGCTGCCAAATAACACACACTGTACCTTAGCTATAATAGAAAAACACACATAGACTTCAGATTTTAAAAAGCACTGCAAGAACTATGATCATATTTCTTGAACTTATGCTATTCCTATGCGTAGAAGTGTGTTTTCGAGTACGCTCTGTAAGGCGACGGTCACTTACACTGGTACTAAATTGACATGCACAGCACAAGACTGGCACCGTGTAACAGCTGATCTGGGAAAATACAGGAATTCCTAGCCAGACCAAAATATGAGGTCAAGGAAGTCGCTTTTATAATAATAGTGGTTATCTGTTTAATGTGTGATCTGGCAGTGATATGATATTGACCATAGGCAATTATGCATATTTCTAAACTGGTTGTGTGCAAGCCCAGAGTAAGAGAAATCCCCCAGTTTGTGATAAAAGGGTATTTATTACCCTTTTATTTCCTTCATATGCTTTACTTAATCATTTATAAAAGACAAATTAATAGTGAGTACCAATATCATTTTGTGTTTTATTCTGTAGTCATTCCTACACATTTGGGATATGTATTAATATGTGCTCTTAATAGTTTTGGCACAAGTTTAATGTCAATGAATGAGTGATGTACACATTTTATAGTCTTCTTAAGGTATAATAATGTGGTTCAGTGACAGTGTGTCTTGATTTCTTTGGGGGCAGGGTACTCAGATATGAGTCATATGGGGTAGAGACCTATTAGTTACTTTTTCCTCAGCTAGTGCAATGAGACACAATTTTTGTTTCATTATAGTACATTTTTTTTAGAATAGTATTATCAAGATTGTGTATAGATTAATGCCTAAGAAACTAGTTGATCACGAGACTATATTTTCCTCTATCTTTTCAATGTGACTGAAAAGTTATATTCTATATTTTCATATCAATGACAATGTGATGACACAGCAAAGGAGTTATATTGGCTTGTTGCACACATCAAATGTAATCTTCTTTTCTTTGTGGAAAAATATGTTTTTTTTT
>NW_027754288.1:0-301 GCF_054177405.1 Leptonychotes weddellii | reverse complement strand
AGAGGGAAGAAGCAACAGGACAAGGGGAGCTGGCAAATAGGACAGGGTCTTCTTTGGCAAGAGGGTGGGCTCCCGGCGGTCTGCACCCCGGGCCAGGTCCTTCCGGGCTGAGAATCCAGGTGCTCGGGTGTCACAGTGGCCCATGCGGCTGGATGGTGAACACAGCGCTGTAACCTTCGCCCCCATGCTCTGTCCACAATGGCCCAAGTGTAAGTCTCGAATGCTCTGAACTCTGTGTCCCCGGGCAGCCCTGTGCTAAGTCCACCCCGGTGTGTTGGGGATGCCCTGATCCGGCCACTGT
>NW_027754287.1:0-301 GCF_054177405.1 Leptonychotes weddellii | reverse complement strand
CAATCTTGATACATTCTCCTGGGGAGGGTAATCTGAGCCCTTGGAGTCTCTTGAGTAAAGCCATGCATGCTACAGAAGATTGGCTACTTCCCTCAGAACTCCTCACCAAAATAGTTTCTGGGTTTTCCTTTGTTCTGTTTTTATTTGCATTTGTTTATGTCTGATATATTTGCTTTCAAAATTCACTCTCCTCTTTCCTCAAACTACCACACACACACACACCCTTTTTTTGTGGCTAGTGATAGAAGGAAACTCATTTGAAAAAATAAATGCCAGTCATGTTGGTGCCTGTGTGAAAATA
>NW_027754286.1:0-301 GCF_054177405.1 Leptonychotes weddellii | reverse complement strand
TGTAATGTATGGGGATTAACATAAGAATTAAAAAAAAAAAAGACTAATGATGTATGGTGACTAACATAACATAATAAAATAAAATAAAAAATGGGAGGATGAGTTAGCCTGGTGGTGGATATTGAGGAGGGCACATTCTGCATGGAGCACTGGGTGTTATGCACAAACAATGAATCATGGAACACTACATCTAAAACCAGTGATGTAATGTATGGGGCTTAACATAAGAATAAAAAAAAAATAAATAAAATAAAATAAATATATATTAAAAAAATACACAGGAAAAAAATTTATCAATGCA
>NW_027754285.1:0-301 GCF_054177405.1 Leptonychotes weddellii | reverse complement strand
TTTTGGTTACATAGTTGAGGTAAAACTAAATATGAATTTCCTTATCTGCTTCATACCCTTGATAAGACAGAAGTATGTTCCCTTGTTAAAAAATGCTTCATTTGTAAGAGCGCATCAGGTGGTGTCTCTCCCGTTTCTCAGCAGACCCCAGGCCTCAGCATCTTTGAGAAAAGTGGTGCCCGAGCCAGCCGATCATTACCAGCCCCTGGGGTCCCTGGGGACCAGCCAGGCTTCGCGCATCAGAATCCAGCGCGCGAGGCTGGAGAATCTGCGCGTTTAGCAAGCCCTCCAGGTGCCCTGC
>NW_027754284.1:0-301 GCF_054177405.1 Leptonychotes weddellii | reverse complement strand
CCTCCGACAAAGCCTCCCAGCGGCCCTGAGCTCACGGGCCGCACCTGGATTCCAGGAAATGCTCACCCGTCTTTGCTTTGATGAACTGGGGTGCAGGCGGCGCCAGCAAGCCACCTCTCCACACTCCGCTGTGAGATAAGCAGGTGTCCTTGGGTTTCCCAGGCACCTGTCCTTTGCCACCTCAGAGCTGCCGTGCAGCTCCTTCCCCAGCTCTGTGCCAGGTCAGCACCTGCCTTCCCTGTGAGTTCTCTCCCAAGCCCCAAATGCTAATTTCTCTCCCCTGCAGCGTCTCCCACTTTGA
>NW_027754283.1:0-301 GCF_054177405.1 Leptonychotes weddellii | reverse complement strand
TCTGTGAAGTCCGGCTGGGACCCACGGGTTTGCAGGGACTGCTCGCTTTCCGAGTTCCTGGAACCCAGAGTGTTTTCACTGTTCCTGAGCCTTGCTGGCTTGGAGGCTTGTACCGCTAATGGTGCCAATAAGCGCTCGCATGGATAGCGGGGTTACTATTCATTTCACATTGTGCTAAGCACTGCTTATGGACCATCCCATTTATCCTCAAAGAGAACCTCATCAAATTGGCATTATTACCCCCATTTTAAGATAAGAAAAGTAAGGCACTGAGAAATGAGAGTTTGCCCAAGGTCGTACA
>NW_027754282.1:0-301 GCF_054177405.1 Leptonychotes weddellii | reverse complement strand
GAAGGACTGCGGGGGAGCAGAAGAGCTGCTATCTAAGCCTCGGTAATCCTGGTTTGGGACAGGAGGATCAAGTGGGCAACCTCTGGTACGTGGAACTGCTTTACACACACACACACACACACACACACACACACACCACACGCAGAGACAGACAGACAGACACAGAGAGACAGAACAGACACACAGAGACAGAGACAGACAGACAGACCCACACACACACGAGGATTTTACTGTTGACAACGCTGAGGACTCCAAAGCGGTGACCTGCCCCGCGTGCGGCATCAACAAGCGCTGTATCTGC
>NW_027754281.1:0-301 GCF_054177405.1 Leptonychotes weddellii | reverse complement strand
AAGAAGAAAATGTTAGGAATTTTGTTTTCTAAGACACAGCAAGACCACAAGAAGTTTGGATATTTTGGAAAAGTGTACAGTGTAAATGTGCCACCTAAAATCATATATCTTAGCTTCATAAAAGATGACAACTTATGGGGTGCCTGGGTGGCTCAGTCGGTTAAGTGTCTGCCTTCAGCTCAGGTAATGATCCCAGCATCCTGGGATTGAGCCCCATGTTGGGCTCTCTGCTCAATGGGGAGTCTGCTTCCCCATCTGCCTCTCCCACTCCCCCCTGCTTATGCTCTCTCTCTTGTTCTGC
>NW_027754280.1:0-301 GCF_054177405.1 Leptonychotes weddellii | reverse complement strand
CAAATAAATAAATAAAATCTTTAAAAAACAAAACAAACGAATGTATTCTAGGAAAGATTCCAGACGGCATAGCACAATGCACAGTGATGTAATAGTCTTTCTTTTTGTTTTTTAAAGATTTTATTTATTTATTTGAGAGAGAGATAGCGAGAGCAGGAACACAAGCAGGGGGAGTGGGAGAGGGAGAAGCAGGCTTCCCGCCGAGCAGGGAGCCCGATGCGGGACTCGATCCCAGGACCCTGGGATCATGACCTGAGCCGAAGGCAGACGCGTAACGACTGAGCCACCCAGGCGCCCCCTA
>NW_027754279.1:0-301 GCF_054177405.1 Leptonychotes weddellii | reverse complement strand
TTCCCAGCTTGTCATCCCCAGAAGCATTTCCTGTCAGCAGAAGCTGTGTGTTGCAGGTGAGATGCTGGGTGGGGTTGGCTGTGGGCTGTGAGGCTCGGGGACAGGGTAGGACCCCAAGTGCCTCGCAGGTGGTGCGCAGACAAGCAATGGGATGGGAACCTGCTGCTGCTTGCTGTTGGGACTCTTGCTCTGGAACCTAGTGTACCTGTGGCCCCCGTTGCTGACTGTTGGCGACTCAGAAGACCCTGCCTCTCCTTAGCCATCACTTGCTGTGAGCCAGGCTGCATGTGGGCACAGGGGA
>NW_027754278.1:0-4287 GCF_054177405.1 Leptonychotes weddellii | reverse complement strand
TTCCAGCCCCCTCCCCTCTAGAACCCTCAGTTTGTTTCTCAGAGTCCATAGTCTCTCATGGTTTGTCTCCCCCTCCGATTTCCCTGCCTTCATTCTTCCCTTCCTACTATCTTCTTTTTTTTTTTTTAAGATATAATGTATTATTTGTTTCAGAGGTACAGGTCTGTGATTCATCAGTCTTACACAATTCACAGTGCTCACCATAGCTCATACCCTCCGCAATGTCTATTACCCAGCCACCCCATCCCTCCCACCCCACCCCCCACTCCAGCAACTCTCAGTTTGTTTCCTGAGATTTAGAATTCCTCATATCAGTGAGGTCATAATACATGTCTTTCTCTGATTGACTTATTTCACCTGCATAATACCCTCCAGTTCCATCCATGTTGCTGCAAATTGCAAGATTTCATTCCTTTTGATGGCTGATAATATTCCATTGTATATATATACCACCTCTTCTTTATCCATTCATCTGTCGATGGACATCTTGGCTCTTTCCACAGTTTGGCTATTGTGGACATTGCTGCTATAAACATCGGGGTGCACGTACCCTTTCGGATCCCTACATTTGTATCTTTGGGGTAAATACCCAGTAGTGCAATTGCTGGATCGTATGGTAGCTCTATTTTCAACTTTCTGAGGAACCTCCACCCTGTTTTCTTAAATGCCCTCTTACAAAGCAGGAAGTTGCCAGAAGCATCCGGCATGCTCTGGCCACTAGCTTGTTGTAGAGCAATAATTATGCACATATGTGATTAAGTCACCTTAAGCCTGACAGAACTCTAGGATTCTAGCTCACACTGGGGAGTGAAAGTAACTTCTCCATTCCAAGGGAATCTAGAAGTCAGAAAACAAATTGTGTGTGCAAGGGTGACCCCAAGGTTTACCATAACTTAAACCGAAGATGAACATAGGCAAGTACCAATTACATTCACATGAATAAAGAACACAAATTTTCTTACTTTTTTTTTGTACTTTTCTGCTTTCATTTACCAATTCCCTCAAACTCCTTGTCACTCTCTACCTGTAGTACTTATCTATTTCTTTTCTTTCTTTTTTTTTTTTAAAGATTTTATTTATTTATTTGACAGAGAGAGAGATAGCGAGAGCAAGAACACAAGCAGGGGGAGTGGAAGAGGGAGAAGCAGGCTTCCCGCCGAGCAGGGAGCCCGATGTGGGACTCGATCCCAGGACCCTGGGATCATGACCTGAGCCGAAGGCAGACGCCCAACGACTGAGCCACACAGGCGCCCAGTACTTATCTATTTCAATCACATGGAAACCACTGTACTGGGGACGGGGGTGAAGAATGTACATTCATTCAAGAAATAATTCAGTTATCACAAGTCAGTAGATATTCATGCTCTCTGCTTTCCTTTAGGTTTCTACTTTGACATTGCTTAGATAATATAAAATGCTAATAATTTAAGAAAGATAGCCACATATATAGCAAAGGCAATGAAATTATTCCCAAAGTTATAGTATAATAATTAATACAATTCAAATGCTGAAACGGAGTTAAATAGTTTAATAGTTTTCTCAGTCACTACAGAAGTTATGAAATGGATTCTCAGTAGATCAGGAAAGTTTATTCTTATCTCTAATAATGTTTTAGTTAGCTTTTGAATACTAGGTTCATTTAAAAATTGCTATGTATGGGGCGCCTGGGTGGCTCAGTCGTTAAGCGTCTGCCTTTGGCTCAGGTCATGATCTCAGCATCCTGGGATCGAGCCCTGCGTCGGGCTCCCTGCTCCGCGGGGAGCCTGCTTCTCCCTCTGCCACTCCCCCTGCTTGTGTTCCCTCTCTCGCTGTGTCTCTCTCTGTCAAATAAATAAAATCTTTAAAAAAATAAAAAAATAAAGAAATAAAAATAAAAATTGCTATGTATAGGAGCACCCGGGTAACTCGGTTAAGTGTCTGCCTTTGGCTCAGATCATGATCCCAGGGTCCTGGGATGGAGCCCTGCCTCAGGCTCCCTGCTTAGTGGGGAGTCTACTTCTCCCTCTCCATCTGCCTCTCCCCCTGCTTGCGCTCTCTCATGCTCTCTCTCTGTGTCAAATAAATAAATAAAAATCTTTTTTAAAAATTGCTATATATATACTTCAGCTTTATTCAGAATTCTTCATTCTAATTAACATCATAGATTTATTTCTATTCTCAATTGAAATTTTCATTCACAGCCTAGCTTTTAGCAAGTACAGATATAAAATGCATGTTGCTTTTCCATCTAAGGTATTCCAGAAAACTCTCAATCTATTTATATTTCATCACCAAAAAAATCATGCTAATATTTCCCTTAATGTTACACTTGTATTTTACCTAGGATATAGTCTGTGAAGATAGTGAAGAAATACAATATTCCAGAAATAGCACCATATGTAGCTTTTTTTTTCTATGAGGATTTTTTCAGGGCAGTTTTAGGTTCCCAGCAACACTGAGGGGAAAGTACAGAGATTTCCAATGTATGTCCTGCCCACACAGATGCATAACCTCTCCCATTATCAACATCCCCACCATAGTGGGACATCTGTTACAAGTGATGAACTTGCATTGACACATCATCGTCATCCAAAGTCCATAGTTCACCTTAGGGTTCACTCTTTATGTTGTACATTCTGAGTTTGGAAATAAGTAAAATGACATGTATCCATCATTATATTATCATACAGAGTATTTTTACTTTCCTAAAATCCTCTATACTCTACCTATAACATCCACCCCCTCCCCCTACTCCTTTTAATTATTGGCAATCACTGATCTTTTTACTGTCTCCATAGTTTTGCCTTTTCCAGAATGTCATATGGTTGGAATCATACAGTATATAGCCTTTTCAGATTGGCTTCTTTTTTTATTTTTTTTTTAAGATTTTATTTATTTATTTGACAGAGAGAGACAGAGAGAGAGGGAACACAAGAATGGGGAGTGAGAGAGGGAGAAGCAGGCTTCCCGCTGAGCAGGGAGCCAGATGTGGGGCTCGATCCCAGGACATTGGGATCACGACCTGAGCCGAAGGCAGATGCTTAACAATTAAGCCACTCAGTCGCCCCTCAGATTGGCTTCTTTTACTTACTAATAGACATTCACTATTCCTCCATGTCTTTTCATGGCTTGATAGCTCATTTCTTTTTAGCACTGAATAATATTCCACTGGTTGGATGGATCACAGTATATTTATCTATTTACCTACTGAAGGACACCTTGATTACTTCCAACTTTTGGCAACTATGAATAAAGCTGTTCTAAACATCTGTATGTGTATGTGTAGACATATTTTCAACTCCTTGGGGTAAATACCAAGGAGCATGACTGCTGAAATATCTGTCAAATGTATGATTACTTTTCTAAGAATCCCCCAAACTGTCCTTCAAAGTGGCAGCACCATTTTGCGTTCCCACCAGCAATGAATGAGAGTTCCTGTTGCTCCACATCCTGGCCAGCATTTGATGCTGTCATTGTTCTGAATTTTGGCCATTCTAATAGATGTGAAGTAGTATATCATTGCTGTTTCAATTTGCATTTCCTCATGACATATGATGTGCAACATTTCTTCATATACTTATTTGGCATATGTGTATTTTGTTCAGTGAGGTGTCTGCTAAGGTCTTTGGCCCATTTTTAAATTGGGTTTTCTTTCTGCTGAGTTTTAAGAGTTGTTTGTATATGTTGGATAACACTTCTTTATCAGATGTGTCTGTTGCAAATATTTTCTCCCAGTCTGTGGCTTGTCTTCTCATTCTTTTAACATTGTCCTTCACAGAGAAGAAGTTTTTAATATTAGAGATTTCCAGCTTATTATTTCTTTCATGCATTGTGCTTTGGTGTTGTATCTAAAAAGTCATTGTCATACCCAGGTCACCCAGGTTTTCTCCTATGTCCTCTTCTAGGAGTTTATAGTTTGCATTTTACATTTAGTTCTGAGACCCATTTTGAGTTAATTTTTGTAAGGTGCCAGGTCCTTGTCTAGAGTCAGTTTTTTCATGTGGAAGTCCACTTGTTCTAGTACCATTTGTTGAAGACATTGCTTTTGCCCCGTTGTTTTACTTTTGCTCCTTTGTCAAAGACCAATGGACTACATTTATGGGGTCTATCTTTGGGCTCTTTTTCTGTTCCATTGATCTATTCATTTTTTTTCCATCAATACCACACTGTCTTGATTCCTGCAGCTTTTTTTTTTTTTAGGTATTTTTTTTATTCTTATGTTAATCCCCATACATTACATCATTAGTTTTAGATGAAGTGTTCCATGATTCATTGTTTCTGCATAACACCCAGTGCTCCATGCAGAAT
>NW_027754277.1:0-301 GCF_054177405.1 Leptonychotes weddellii | reverse complement strand
TTGCCCTCACAGAGCTAACAGTTTGTATATTGACAATGAAAATTTCATGTTTTATGAATAGTGGAAATGTATGCATGCTGCAGAGCACCGAAGAGAATGTTACTAAATCTGCTTGGGGATGATTCTACAATATTTATCACATTATCTTTGTCTACTTGGAGTGCTATAACAAATTATCATAGATTGGGGGACTTATTAACAACAGAAATTTATTTCTCATACTTACAGAGACTGCAAAATCCAAGATCAAGATGCTAGGAGATCTAGAGTCCTAATGAGGGCCCACTTTCTGGTTCATAGA
>NW_027754276.1:0-301 GCF_054177405.1 Leptonychotes weddellii | reverse complement strand
CTTTAGAGGTGTAAGTTTAAGGCATGCAGCATGATGGTTTGATTTTTATATATTGTGAAATGATTATCATAATAGTTTCAACTAATACAACTAATAGCTTCTTGGGGCGCCTGGGTGGCTCAGTTGGTTAAGCGACTGCCTTCGGCTCAGGTCATGATCCTGGAGTCCCGGGATCAAGTCCCGCATCGGGCTCCCTGCTTGGCAGGGAGTCTGCTTCTCCCTCTGACCCTCCTCCCTCTCATGCTCTCTGTCTCTCATTCTCTCTGTCTCAAATAAATAAATAAAATCTTTAAAAAAAAAA
>NW_027754275.1:0-301 GCF_054177405.1 Leptonychotes weddellii | reverse complement strand
AGGGATTTCCTTTCCCTTCTTGGCATTGTTTTCGTCTTGCCTCAAGTGACGTCAACTTCATTTCATCCTGGCTATTTGGTGTTGTCTTAAGAACCCGGCAGTGAGGAGAAGGGGCATGACAGTTAATCTCCCCAGAGCACCTCACTGTGCTGCCCACCATGCTTCTGTGTTAAGTCAAAGGGGTGACCTAGAAAATCCATGTGTCTCCTGGAGGAGCCGAGGGGACAGCCGAGAGTGGTCGCCTGGTGGGGATTCCCCCACCCTTTTCTGTGGGAGATGATAGTTCATATATCTCAGTGTT
>NW_027754274.1:0-301 GCF_054177405.1 Leptonychotes weddellii | reverse complement strand
CTGAATTCCTCATGATGGAAACTGTTGGGTCCATCGTTGTGTAACCAGGGAGCTGGCTCTCTTTTTGTCTTATAGTTCCAAAGTCCACACGTGCTGTCTGCGTTTGCCCCAAGGCCACCCGGGTACCCAGTTCAATAGCTCTAGACCTCTGATCCATCCAGGAGCAATGCAGACTGCGTGGGAGTGGTGAAGAGTGACTCACAGGGCACACCCCACCACAAACAACCAAAAACTCATCAGATGTCTTCCCATGAAATTCTTTCCTTGGTTAAGCTGCAACCAGGGGCTTTTCTCTCTTCCC
>NW_027754273.1:0-301 GCF_054177405.1 Leptonychotes weddellii | reverse complement strand
AAACCAGAACACCTTTCAAAATTTTCTTAGCCTCTTGAGGTTGATGAATTATTTATTGTTAACCAATTTAGTTGCCAGAAGGAGACATTCTAATGAGATTTGGGAAGCTAAATATGAAAAGTCTCATGATTTTGAAAGAAAATAGTGCACTTCTTGAGAAGTGGTTTTACTCCTATTCAGTGATTAGCTCAGCCATGTGCCATTTCTCAGATCTATTGCTAACTATCTTAACTCCAGCCTTGTAAGGGAGAGACGGCACTGCCCACTGCTATTTCTACCGGTGCTCATTGAAAAATATCTT
>NW_027754272.1:0-301 GCF_054177405.1 Leptonychotes weddellii | reverse complement strand
GCAGGAAAGAATAAGAGAACAATTTTTGACATGTTCCTAAGAAAGCAGAAGATAGAAAAATGTGCTTGACATTAAAAAGGAAGAGTTAAAATAATGAACAACTTACAATGTAAAAATACAGGATCAAGCAACAGTGAATCTACAATTGCCTAAGATTTAAAAGCTCAGAGAAGCTGTAGGTATTTACAGGGGACAGGGGCTGTAATTTGGAATCTGGGAGTTTTCAGCCAAGCATGTTGAATCAAAGATCAGATGACAGGAAGTCATGAAGAAGGATAAGGCCCAGAGAATAAAAGAACCA
>NW_027754271.1:0-301 GCF_054177405.1 Leptonychotes weddellii | reverse complement strand
TTACCAACAAAGCAAAAGTGTTCCCTTTTCTCTAGATCCTTGCCAACACTTATTATCTTTTGTCTTTTTGATAATAGCCATTCTAACAGATATGATGTGATATCTCACTGTGGTTTTGATTTGCATTCCCCAGATAAATAGTGATATTTAGCACCTTTTTACACACCTGTTGGCCATTTGTGTGTCGTATTTTTTTTTTTATGGTATCTCTTATTTTATTTTTTTTACTTTTTTTATTTTTATTTTTTATTCTTATGTTAACCCCCATACATTACATCATTAGTTTTAGATGTAGTGTTCC
>NW_027754270.1:0-301 GCF_054177405.1 Leptonychotes weddellii | reverse complement strand
AACCTCCTCAGACACACATGAGGACATTTAATGCCTAGTTACGTTTTACATGGGCAAATTTGTGTTCTACTGGGAAATTTTAAAATTAAAGAACAGAAGTGTTAGGGCGCCTGGGTGGCTCAGTTGGTTAAGCGACTGCCTTCGGCTCAGGTCATGATCCTGGAGTCCCGGGATCGAGTCCCGCATCGGGCTCCCTGCTCGGCAGGGAGTCTGCTTCTCCCTCTGACCCTCCTCCCTCTCATGCTCTCTGTATCTCATTCTCTCTGTCTCAAATAAATAAATAAAATCTTAAAAAAAAAAA
>NW_027754269.1:0-301 GCF_054177405.1 Leptonychotes weddellii | reverse complement strand
TCATCATCCCCTTTCTTCTCTATCATTATTGTTTAGTTGCAATGGCTTAAGGGTCTTGTTAACACGTAAACGTCCTAAGTGGGGAGAAGGAAGAGATGAGGCCAGGGAAGTAGTAACAGATCCCAGACATCTGCCTTGCTACTTACCAGCTGCATGACCTTAGGCAAGCAGTTTAACCTCTCTGTGCCTCAGTTGTACGGTCTGCAAAATGGGAGTATGACCATACCCACCTTGTGGGGTTATTCTGAGGATTAAATGGGCAATTTTATAGAAATCATGCAGAAGAGTGCTTTTTTTGGTT
>NW_027754268.1:0-301 GCF_054177405.1 Leptonychotes weddellii | reverse complement strand
TCATCATCCCCTTTCTTCTCTATCATTATTGTTTAGTTGCAATGGCTTAAGGGTCTTGTTAACACGTAAACGTCCTAAGTGGGGAGAAGGAAGAGATGAGGCCAGGGAAGTAGTAACAGATCCCAGACATCTGCCTTGCTACTTACCAGCTGCATGACCTTAGGCAAGCAGTTTAACCTCTCTGTGCCTCAGTTGTACGATCTGCAAAATGGGAGTATGACCATACCCACCTTGTGGGGTTATTCTGAGGATTAAATGGGCAATTTTATAGAAATCATGCAGAAGAGTGCTTTTTTTGGTT
>NW_027754267.1:0-4288 GCF_054177405.1 Leptonychotes weddellii | reverse complement strand
TTTTTTTTCAAGAACAGATGGAAAGAGGGACACAAAGGCGAGCAGTATGCAAACAACAGCAGAATTTCAAACAGTAGTGGGTAAAGAAATGGAAAATAAACATAAGTCTAGGAAACAGCTACAACTTCAGTCCTAGGAAAGTGTTTTCTGACCTATGCTGTAGATGCTTTCAAGATGAAGAATCTCTGTCATTCTGCCTTCAGTCAACGCATCAGACGGCAGGCGGGTCAGGAGACTGGGGTCCTCAGGGCCCGACATGCGGGAACCAGGAGGCCAGAGCCGGACTTTCAGGACCTTTTCATACAGTTAAATCAATAAAGGGAGCTGAGAGTAATAAGAAAGAGTTTTCAAGCAAATGGAGAGAAATAACCTTACAACAAGAACCAGCATGACACATACATTTTTTTTCATTACGAGGATGAGAAATTTTTTTTAAAGAATGAAAGAAAACCAATGTTAAAAGGGAGTAAGATGCCTACATAATTGAATAGAGTAGATGATCAAGTACCAAAGCAAAAATTCTCATTTTTGAGGCATCAGGAGTGATCTGCCCAGACAATAGCATCTGCATGTACCCCATCAATCAGGTTGTCTTCATGCTGCTAAAGCGGGGTCCAGGGAAGGCTTCCCGTGCACCCCCCACAGAACCACCCCACTACTCCGGGGAGGGCCTCGCATGGCCCAATCCCACAGGAAAACCAGAGGAAGCCCAGGTTTTCCCTTTGGTAGTGGATCTATTTTGACCAATCAGGGGCTCTCCTTTCACATAGCAGAGAAGAGGAACACGTGTGCATGTACACACCACACCCAGGCACATACACAGGCATGCACACACTACATCACACACACACAGACACACAGACACACACGTCCAGTGTGGGCACACATACACCATATACCCCTTGAGACACCACCGCCACTGTTACTGACAACATGGGGGTGTCCACGCCTATCTAGATGCCCTGCTTTGCAGGAAGACAAAATGCCCCAGGGGCACTCTGGCTATACTAACAAGATGACATTTAAATTAGTTATGAAGTGAAGACTCATTAAGACCAGCCCTGTTGGGCGCCTGGGTGGCTCAGTTGGTTAAGCGACTGCCTTCGGCTCGGGTCATGATCCTAGAGTCCAGGGATCGAGTCCTGCATCGGGCTCCCTGCTTGGCAGGGAGTCTGCTTCTCCCTCTGACCCTCCTCCCTCTCATGCTCTCTGTCTCTCATTCTCTCTCTCTCAAATAAATAAATAAAATCTTTAAAAAAAAAAAAAAAAGACCAGCCCTGTTGTTAAGATAGATGGAAGGTGGTCATGAATGATACAGAAATCTTGCTCAGATGTTCTGTGTTCATATAGTTGATATTGTAAAAAGCTGCCTTTCAGGAAGAGGGTGGTATAGGAGGGACATTTGGTCCCCCTCTACTAGCTCTTAATACCCAAAGCCTTTGTGACTATGTCATAGTTGCTCCTTCTCAACTGAATGCTGGAGTTTAGGCCAGGGGTGGGGTGAGTAGATGTGAGGACGGCAAGTGCAGATCCCCTGGCAGTCCCAAATTTCAAGTTCAGGAGGCCACAATGTCTGGATCAATCAGAGCCAACAAAGCCAGGATCAACCTGGACAGTGTCTGATCTCACAAGAGCAGGGCTGGCCACAGCAGCACAGATGTGTTCCAGCCATGTTGCTTAGGGTACACGGCACAGGTCAAACAGCTCTGGGCAACTGATACAGAAGAAGCTGGGAATCAGTGGAGTCAGTCCTTGGAGAAAGGGTCTGGCAAGAACCACGTGAGGAGTTGCGTTCAGGGCAAGACAAATTAGGACTCAGGCTCCCCTTTTTGAGCATGGATGCCACCCCTTGCAGAGCCAAGGGCAAAGTGAAGCAAAGGCAGCCGGGAGGCAGAATGCAGGCTGCATTTAGTCCTCACTCAACAGTAACCAGCTAGGACCACGGCATGGGACATTCCTGGTTCAGGAGACTCAGCCACACCTGAAGTCTTGCCCACCCCCCAGTAGGCATGCAGTTGGGCCCCCAAAACAAAAGAAACATAGAAAAACCATTCTGACACAGCAAGAAACTGGTAGTCTACGAGTCAGTGCTGATTTAGGCATCAGGGTTTAGTTCAAGCACATGACCCCAGAAATAAGGCTATCTCAGACACTACTCAAAAATGGAGGAAAATGCCAGGCCAATTCTCGTTGCCTCAGAGCCTGGGCCAGAAGAAAAGTGCAGGAGCTCGGCAGATGTGGGCAGGTGGGGATCAAGTCATCACCAAGGGAACTCCAGGCTCATCAGCTGCCAAGTGAGTGTTCAATTCCAAGAACAAAGCATTCAGAAAGGAGACAAGAAAGCCAGGGCATCGGCAGGGAGAGCCACCAGGAGGAGGGAAGGCTTGGTCCTGGTGAGCCGACAGCACGTGGTATCATCCAACTGGTGTACAAATGTTGGGCACAGACATTCAATCTGGACTCAGAAGGCTATGCCCATGCTATCTAAAAACAAATCTTATCATTAAAAAGGAAGAAAAAAAAACATGTAAGAGATGAACTGCAATCATGTGGGTCACCCCACAAGCCAGGAGCAGAAGCCCGTTAAGCACAGCCTGACAAGAGAAAGAGACCATCAACAAGCAGAAATCAAAATGAAGTCTGAAGGTGAGGATTCTATTGGACATGAAAAAAAAAATGTGAAGGACACAGTGAAAGCAATTTCAAACTTTACGGCAGACCCAGAGACTGTGGAAAGTGACACCCCGGCAGACAGGTACGCCTACAAAGGCTGCAATTTTGGGTGGACCATCAGGTGGTCCATCAGGCACAGAGGGGAGATTAAAGCATGGTTGGCTAACCACGGGAGAACCCGCAACAGAAAGGGACCACCAGCCACAAATCATTTAGATTCAACTGCAGTTGACCCTTGAGCAACATGAAGGTGAGGGGCACTGAGCCCCTGTGCACTCGAAAATCCACGTATAACTTTTGACTTCCCAAAACCTTCACTACTACTAGCCTAATGTTGACCAGAACCTTACCAATCACATAAGCAGTCGTTAACACGTTTTGTATGATACATGTATTCTATGTTGTTTTCTTAGAATAAAGCTGAAGAAAATATTCTCAAGAAAGGGTGGCTCAGTCGTTCCGCATCTGCCTTTGGCTCAGGTCATGATCCCAGGGTCCTGGGATCGAGCCCAGCATCAGGCTCCCTGCTCTTCAGGAAGCCTGCATCTCCCTCTCCCACTCCCCCTGCTTGTGTTCCCTCTCTCGCTGTGTCTCTCTCTGTCAAATAAATAAATAAAATCTTAAAAAAAAAAAAAAAAAGAAAAGAAAATCATAAGAAAAAATACATTTAGGGGCACCTGGGCGGCTCAGTCGGTGAAGCATCTGCCTTCAGCTCAGGTCATGATCCCCAGGTCCTGGGATCCAGCTCCGCATCGGGCTCCTTGCTCAGCAGGAAATCTGCTTCTCCCTCTCCCCCTGCCACAACCCTGCTTGTGCTCACTCACTCTCTCTCTCAAATAAATAAATAAAATCTTCAAAATAAAAAAAAAAAGAAAGAAAGAAAAAGAAAAAATACATTTATAGTACTGTACTGTATTTATCAAAAAAATCTGTGGTAGCTGGACCTGCACAATTCAAACTCATCTTGTTGTTTTTAATTTTAGTAATTTTTTAATTTTATTTTATTATGTTATGTTAGTCACCATACAGTACATCATTGGTTTTTGATGCAGTGTTCCATGATTCATTGTTTTTGCATAACACCCAGTGCTCCATGTAGTACATGCCCTCCTTAATACCCATCACCAGGCTAACCCATCCCTCCACCTCCCTCCCCTCTAAAACCCTCAATTTGTTTCTCAGAGTCCATATTCTCTCATGGCTCATCTTTCCCTCTGATTTCCCCCCCTTCATCTTTCCCTTCCTTCTCCTAATGTCCTCCATGCTATTCCTTATGTTCCACAAATAAGTGAAACCATATGATAATTGACTTTCTCTGCTTGACTTATTTCACTTAGCATAATCTCCTCCAGTCCCATCCATGTTGATGTAAAAATTGGGTATTCATCCTTTCTGATGGCTGAGTAATAGTCCATCGTATATATGGACCATATCTTCTTTATCCATTCATCTGTTGAAGGGCATCTCGGCTCTTTCCACAGTTTGGCTATTGCAGACATTGCTGCTATGAACATTGGGGTGCATATGGCCCTTCTTTTCACTACATCTGTGTCTTTGGGGAAAATACCCAGTAGTGCAATTGCTGGGTCATAGGGTAGCTCTATTTTTAATTCTC
>NW_027754266.1:0-301 GCF_054177405.1 Leptonychotes weddellii | reverse complement strand
TCTGGGGGTGATGAAGGGAGAGTCCCACCCAGCAGCCGGCTGCCTGGAGGTGTCCAGCGCCTGGCAGCCGAGGTCGCACTGCCGTCCACCCGCACGGGGTGAGGCAGGGGCAGACGCCGACCCCAGCGTGCCTGGGGTCCCATTCCTGCTGCACCGCTTCCAGGCTGGGTTACCCCGGGCAGGTCACTTGACTGCTCTGTGCTTTCAGGCTTCTCGTGTGTGAAATGCGGATACTAATGGACCCACATTACAGATCCCGTCACAGCACTGCTCCCCAGGGCTCTGCGGGGCTCCCCCTAGG
>NW_027754265.1:0-301 GCF_054177405.1 Leptonychotes weddellii | reverse complement strand
CAATTTCCATGGCCTTTACTAAATTAATTTAAATAAATTAATACTTTAGCTTCCCAGCTGGTTTTCTGGCCTCCAGATAAGATGGATAATGAGAACCGGATTACATGGAAGTACAGGAATTAAGGGGAAAAAAACATTTTGAAAGGTCCATTTTGTGGCTGAATGTAAGATGGACTATGGAGAGCCCAAGCCCCCCAGCAAACATCCTGGGCCCTCTAATATCACATTCTCTTTTTTTTTTTTTTTTTTAATTTTGTTTGTTTATTCAGGAGAGACAGAGAGAGAGAGAGAGGCAGAGGGA
>NW_027754264.1:0-301 GCF_054177405.1 Leptonychotes weddellii | reverse complement strand
TATTTTCTTCTCAAAGTGCTTTGGTATTAGGTTTCACAATTATGTCTATGATCCATTTGGAGTTAATATTAGCATGCATTTTGTTTGTATGTATTATTTGCAGGCATAGATCAAAGTCCATGTTTTTGTTTTTGTTCTTTTTTATAAGGATATTCAACTGTTCTAGTATCATCTGTTGAAAAGACTATCTTTTTTTTTTTTCCCTGAATTGCTTTTGTATCTTTGCCAACAGCAGTTGTCCATAAAAATGTGTGGGTCTTTTCTCTTCTGTTGATATACTTGTCTATCTTAATGCCAACAT
>NW_027754263.1:0-301 GCF_054177405.1 Leptonychotes weddellii | reverse complement strand
GAGTACATATGAGCTATACCACTTATGTATATGGAACACATTGAATTTTCACCACCTCTCCCCCTATTAATGATAGATCCCTGAGAAATGTCAAGATATCAATATTTGTATTAAGACTCCTCAAGGTAAGGAGGGCATCATTGATTTGGGTACAGTGAAAAGAAGAGAGGACTGGCACTCCAGAGACCTTTTCTAAACCTTTAAAAGTTTTACTTATTCATTTGAGACAGAGCATGAGCAGGGGGAGAGGCAGAAACAGGCCCCCTGCTGAGCCAGGAGCTTCATGAGGGGCTTGATCCCA
>NW_027754262.1:0-301 GCF_054177405.1 Leptonychotes weddellii | reverse complement strand
AAACCAGAACACCTTTCAAAATTTTCTTAGCCTCTTGAGGTTGATGAATTATTTATTGTTAACCAATTTAGTTGCCAGAAGGAGACATTCTAATGAGATTTTGGAAGCTAAATATGAAAAGTCTCATGATTTTGAAAGAAAATAGTGCACTTCTTGAGAAGTGGTTTTACTCCTATTCAGTGATTAGCTCAGCCATGTGCCATTTCTCAGATCTATTGCTAACTATCTTAACTCCAGCCTTGTAAGGGAGAGACGGCACTGCCCACTGCTATTTCTACCGGTGCTCATTGAAAAATATCTT
>NW_027754261.1:0-301 GCF_054177405.1 Leptonychotes weddellii | reverse complement strand
TAAAATTAATTAGTTATATTGGTTATTTTTAATATATCTCTCCATTGCTTGCTTATAAATTCAAAGAGGTCAGGGATCATGGCTTTTTTTATTCAATCTAGTTATTGCAGCACTTAAAAGTATATGGCAGGGCGCCTGGGTGGCTCAGTCGGTTAAGCGTCTGCCTTCGGCTCAGGTCATGACCCCAGGGTCCTGGGATCGAGCTCCATGTCAGGCTCCCTGCTCAGTGGGGAGTCTGCTTCTCCCTCTCCTGCTCCCCCTGCTTGTGCTCTCTCTCTGTCAAATAAATAAACAAAATCTT
>NW_027754260.1:0-301 GCF_054177405.1 Leptonychotes weddellii | reverse complement strand
GTGGCAGAGGGTGGCAGCTGGGGCAGCGGCATTGGCGGTCGGCAGCGGGTGTCAGTGGTGGCAGCAGCGGGGGTAGGGCCGGTGGAAGCGGCCTCATCGGTATGTGGTGCATTAGTGGGCGCCCGTGTACTGCAGCCAGGGCCAGCGGCGGTAGGTGTGGAATCAGGGAGAGCTGGTGGCAACAGCGTCGTTGGAACCCTGGCAAGCTGCGGCTCCGAGGAGAAGGTGCTCCTCAGCCTGGTATCCGCCGGTGATGGAGGGGGCAGCAGAGGACCCGGAGGCCGAGCCTGAGGCGGACTGT
>NW_027754259.1:0-301 GCF_054177405.1 Leptonychotes weddellii | reverse complement strand
TTTTGGTTACATAGTTGAGGTAAAACTAAATATGAATTTCCTTATCTGCTTCATACCCTTGATAAGACAGAAGTATGTTCCCTTGTTAAAAAATGCTTCATTTGTAAGAGCGCATCAGGTGGTGTCTCTCCCGTTTCTCAGCAGACCCCAGGCCTCAGCATCTTTGAGAAAAGTGGTGCCCGAGCCAGCCGATCATTACTAGCCCCTGGGGTCCCTGGGGACCAGCCAGGCTTCGCGCATCAGAATCCAGCGCGCGAGGCTGGAGAATCTGCGCGTTTAGCAAGCCCTCCAGGTGCCCTGC
>NW_027754258.1:0-301 GCF_054177405.1 Leptonychotes weddellii | reverse complement strand
TTGTTGCTGGGAGTACAAATTGGTGCAGCCACTATGGAAAACAGTACAGAAGTGCCTCAAAAAAATTAAAAAGAGAACTACCATAGGATCCAGCAATTCCCTTTCTGAGTATTTATCTGAAGAAAATGAAAACACTAACTGAAACAGGTATATGCACCCCGTGTTCACGGCAGGATTATGTACAACAATGAAAATACAGGAACTTAAGTGCCCATCAGTGGCTGAATGGAGAAAGAAATTGTCATAGATACACACAATGGAATACTACTCAGCCATGATAAAGAATGAAATCTTTCCACTT
>NW_027754257.1:0-301 GCF_054177405.1 Leptonychotes weddellii | reverse complement strand
TTTCTCTCGCCCTCAGGATCTCCAGCTGGGCCCCAGAATTCAGCAATGTAAGGCAGACGAAGAGGAGAAAAGCACACAGTCATTTAAAAAAATTTTTTTTTTAAGATTTTATTTATTTAAGAGAGAGAGAGGCGCCTGGGTGGCTCAGTCGGTTAAGTGGCTGCCTTCAGCTCAGGTCATGATCCTGGGGTCCTGGGATTGAGCCCCACGTCTGGCTCCCTGATCAGCGGGGAGTCTGCTTCTCCCTCTCCCTCTGCCTGCCACTCTGCCTACTTGTGCTCTCTCTCTCTCTGTCAAATAA
>NW_027754256.1:0-4288 GCF_054177405.1 Leptonychotes weddellii | reverse complement strand
TAGATGAAGTGTTCCATGATTCATTGTTTGTGCATAACACCCAGTGCTCCATGCAGAATGTGCCCTCCTCAATACCCACCACCAGGCTAACCCATCCTCCCACCCCCCTCCCCTCCAGAACCCTGTTTGTTTTTCAGAGTCCATCGTCTCTCATGGTTCATCTACCCCTCCGATTTCCCCCGCTTCATTCTTCCCCTCCCGCTACCTTCTTCTTCTTCTTTTTTTTTTCTTAACATACAGCCAAGGACTTTTAGTGGAATGATTCCATCCATTTAAACCCCACAGCAACCTTATGGGATTGGATGTTATCCCGATTTTATGGAGATTGAGGGAAAGTCCCTCATCAGAGGATTGGACTCAGGACTTTGACGCAAAGCCAGGGCTCTTGATCGTTAAAACTCCAGGACCCTGGTCCCTGTCTCTGAGTCTCTGGTCCCTGTCTCTCTATCTCCCTGCCACTGGTGCTCTGCCCTCCACCCTGGGGCTTTGTCTCTCCTCCCTTTTTCCAGAACTCTGTCCCCATCCACCCATGGGGCTCTGATTCTTTGGATCCCTATCCCCCTACCCCTAGCCCTGTCTCTGCTGTCACTGGGCTGGTGGAGATGCCAGTGTGAATGGAGGACAGGCTCTTTCTGTGAATGCTCACGAGCTCTTCCACTTTTCCCCTCCAGGAGGGCATCCTGGCCATTTCACCCGTGGACTTGAACTTACCCCTGGACTGAGATCTTCTTCAGAAGCTGCTACGAGATTAGACCTCCTGTCTCTTTGCTCTTTGTGTGCTTTTCCAAGCCTTCCTATTCCACTCAGGGTTGTGGGGTGGTGGCTGCCCTCCCTGTTTTTGCCAAAAAGAAATTGTTTAAAATTTTTTCATATTAAAAACTTTTTCAGGTATTGAATTGTTTGTCCTTCCTCTCAAAAACTAAAGTTCTGGGCGCCTGGGTGGCTCAGTTGGTTAAGCGACTGCCTTCGGCTCAGGTCATGATCCTGGAGTCCCGGGATCGAGTCCCGCATCGGGCTCCCTGCTCGGCGGGGAGTCTGCTTCTCCCTCTGACGCTCCTCCCTCTCATGCTCTCTGTCTCTCATTCTCTCTCTCTCAAATAAATAAATAAAATCTTTAAAAAAAAAAAAAACTAAAGTTCTAAGTAGGAGATTTGGCTAAGAGATCTCTCTCTCTCTCTCCGGTTTATGAATTGAGGAAAGAGCCAATTCATTCATTCTATAAATACTTATTCGGAGCACCTTCAAGTGCCTGTCATTTGAACATACAGCATACTTGAGGATATCTGTGGATACGATTCCAGCTAATCCCATTTTTTTTCCTGTTGCATGATTTATTTATTCTAGCTTATCCTATGTTGATGATCATGACGTCTTTCTAGCTAGTTCCAGAAGAAAGCTATGATCTTCCTGCATGGGGCATCCAGAATACCACCCTCTTCTTGTTTTTCTCCTCCCACTGCTCCTTCTGAACCTTTTTGGCTGGTTACTCCTCATCTATATTTAGACCAGAGGGTAGTCACTTTTTAGGGCTATCGACCCCTTCACAAAATTATGTCTGTAAACACATAAAATCAGATGCACAGGATTACAAAGGAAGCTACTTAACAGTTGATCTTCATTATTCATGGATTCCATATTTGTGAATTTGCCTACTCACTAAAATTTATTTGTAGCCCCCAAGTTAACACTCACTGGGCTTTTGTGGTTGTTGGTAGGCATGCAAATGCTCAGAGCAGCAAGATTTGACTCACCCAACATATACCTTTTCGGCTAAGATTGAGCAAGAGGACACTCTGCCTTCTTGCTTCTGCTCTCATACTGCAAATAAGCATCCTTTCCTCGAACTATTTAGTGCCACATTTCTTGGCATATTTGTACTTTTATTTTAGAGAGCATGTGAGTTGGGGGAGGGGCAGAGGGCGAGGGAAAGAATCCTCAAGCAGACTCCCTGCTGAGTGCAGACCCCAATGCAGGGCTTGATCCCAAGGCCCTGAGATCATGACCCAAGCGAAGACCAGGAGTCAGACGCTGAACCGACAGAGCCACCCAGGTGCCCCTGATTTCATTGTTTGAAATGACCCCAAGAGTGTTCCTAAGTGCAAGAAGGCTGGGATGTGCCTTTGTTAGGATAAGCTTTGTTCAGGCATGAGTTCTAGTGCTGTTGGCTGTGAGTTCAGTGTGAACAAATCACTATATATTCAATAAGGTGTATTTAAACAGAAACCACATAAAATAAGGTTACGTATTGATGGGTTGACAAAAGTTGTAACGAGGCTGGCAGGAAGCCGACCCTGTATTTCCTCCAGGAACAAAAGCTCTGTGTTCACTAAGTCGGTGTCCACAGTGACTTTATAGAACAAAACTACCACAAATAATAAGAATCGGCTGTATTTTGAAATAAAGATTTCATGGGGCGCCTGGGTGGCTGCCTTCGGCTCAGGTCATGATCCCAGGGTCCTGGGATCGAGCCCTGCATCGGGCTCTCTGCTCAGAAGGAAGCCTGCTTCTCCCTCTCCCACTCCCCCTGCTTGTGTTCCCTCTCTCGCTGTCTCTCTCTCTCTGTCAATTAAATAAATAAATAAAATCTTAAAAAAGAAAAAGAAAGATTTCAATATTAACATAAAAGTTACTGGTATAATAATACATGTGCTTCTTCATTAACACGCTAATTAAAAAGACCTACGGTGGGTCTCATAACCATGTTTCCTAAGTAGAGCAGGAATGACATGTTGAGGTGTAATAGTTATTGCTGTGTAACAAATTGCACAAATTTGGCAGCTTGCATACACATTTATTTTTATTTTTATTTATTTATTTATTTGAGAGAGAGAGAGAGGCAGAAATAGCGACAGAGAGCATGAGCAGGGAGGAGAGGGAGAAGCAGACTCCCCGCTGAGCAGGGAAACCCCCCCCAACGTGGGGCTCCATCCCAGAACCCCAGGATCGTGACCTGAGCCAAAGGCATATGCTTAACCGACTGAGCCACCCAGGCGCCCCACAATACACATTTATTAATCACAGTCTCTGTGGGTAAGGGATGTGGGTGCAGCTCAGCTGAGTGCTCTGCTTAGGGTCTCACCAGGGTGTGATCAGAGTCCCAGCTTCTGTCTCATTGGAGGCTTGGGGGTCCTTTGCCCAGTGCACATGCTGTTGGCCGAATTCATTTCCTCGCCACTGTAGGACTCACGGTGGGGACCAGCAGGACAATCAGTGTGGCCTCAGGGAAGGGCTAAGGCCCCTTTTAAAGGGCTTCCATCTGGGGCTCCTGGTAGAGCATGTGACTCTTGATCTCGGGGTTGTGAGTTCAAGCTCCAAGTTGGGTGTGGAGTTTACTTTAAAAAATTAAAACATAATAAATAAATAAATAAATAATAAAGGGCTTCCATCTGATTAAGTCAGGCCTCCCCAGGATAATCTCCCTTTTAATTAAGGTTAACGGATTTAGGGCCTTCATTACATATGCAAAATCTCTTCACCTTTGCCATATAAGGTAGCCTAGTCAGAGTGATACCCATCTTTTTTGTCATATAGGTCAGCCTGCTCCTTTGTATTTCACGCTAGGGGCAGAGATCCCGGAGGCTATCTTAGAATTCTGCACATTGGGATGCCCGGGTGGCTTAGTCATTAAGCATCTGCCTTTGGCTCAGGTCATGATCCCAGGGTCCTGGGATCGAGTTGTGCATCGGGCTTCCTGCTCAGCGGGGAGACTGCTTCTCCCTCTGCCTGCCGCTCGCCCTGCTTGTGCTGTCTCTCTCTCTCTGACAAGTAAATAAAATCTAAAAAAAAAAGAATTCTGCCCATCACATGAGTACTGGCAACAATTCGTGTGACATGCAAGCATCTGTGATTTATGTTGGGGACCAGGCCACAGGAACTACTGTTACTTTGATACTTTGATGTGTTGCCCATATTCTTAATTGAAGGAAGGACAAAGTTCCAGTTTAGGGAGAGATGTCAATCTCTCCCATCTTGGTTCACAACGCCTGAAATTTTTTTTTTAAGATTTTATTTATTGGGCGCCTGGGTGGCTCAGATGGTTAAGCGTCTGCCTTTGGCTCAGGTCATGATCCTGGAGTCCTGGGATCGAGTCCCGCATCGGGCTCCCTGCTCAGCGGGAAGCCTGCTTCTCCCTCTGCCTCTCTCTCTCTCTCTGTCTCTTATGAATAAATAAAATCTTTAAAAAAAAAAAAAAGATTTTATTTATTTATTTTTCAGAGAGAGAGAACAAAGCAGGGGGAGCAGCAGGCAGAGGGAGAAGCAGGCTCCTCACTGAGCAGGGAGCCCGATG
>NW_027754255.1:0-301 GCF_054177405.1 Leptonychotes weddellii | reverse complement strand
CCAGTGTGATCTGGAGGGAGAGGAGCAAGAGATGAGACCAAAGAGAAATAGAGACTGGATCCTGAAGGGCCTTGTGGTCCACTGAGATCATTGACTCTTTCCCTGAGAGTGCTGGGGTGTCCAGGGAGGGCTCAGAGCAGAGGAGTGACATCCTTGGGGCACAAGATGGGGTTTTCACAGGATCCCTTTGGCAGCTGAGTGCAGAGTAGGCCGAGGGGACCAGGGCAAGAGCAGAGTTCACAGTACCACCTACCCCCATGACAGGGCTTCCTACAGTGGCCCATCATTTGGGGTTCCGCCT
>NW_027754254.1:0-301 GCF_054177405.1 Leptonychotes weddellii | reverse complement strand
CACACTAGAGAAAACAGATGCAGGAAGTGGCCAGGGTCTTTGAGAACTCAATGGAGCAGCGCCTGCTGATGAGATACACTGCATAGCTCCAAACTTTTACATGACAGAGAAATAAACTCTCATCTTTGGCCTAAGTCAAAGTTATTTTGAGGGGCTCCTGGGTGGCTTAATCAGTTAAGCATCTGCCTTCGGCTTAAGCCATGGTCCCGGGGTCCTGGGATCTAGCCCCACGATGGGCTCCCTGCTTAGCAGGGAGTGTGCTTCTCCCTCTCCCTCTGCCCCCATCCCTGTTCGTGCTCTC
>NW_027754253.1:0-301 GCF_054177405.1 Leptonychotes weddellii | reverse complement strand
CCTCCGACAAAGCCTCCCAGCGGCCCTGAGCTCACGGGCCGCACCTGGATTCCAGGAAATGCTCACCCGTCTTTGCTTTGATGAACTGGGGTGCAGGCGGCGCCAGCAAGCCACCTCTCCACACTCCGCTGTGAGATAAGCAGGTGTCCTTGGGTTTCCCAGGCACCTGTCCTTTGCCACCTCAGAGCTGCCGTGCAGCCCCTTCCCCAGCTCTGTGCCAGGTCAGCACCTGCCTTCCCTGTGAGTTCTCTCCCAAGCCCCAAATGCTAATTTCTCTCCCCTGCAGCGTCTCCCACTTTGA
>NW_027754252.1:0-301 GCF_054177405.1 Leptonychotes weddellii | reverse complement strand
CTGAATTCCTCATGATGGAAACTGTTGGGTCCATCGTTGTGTAACCAGGGAGCTGGCTCTCTTTTTGTCTTATAGTTCCAAAGTCCACACGTGCTGTCTGCGTTTGCCCCAAGGCCACCCGGGTACCCAGTTCAATAGCTCTAGACCTCTGATCCATCCAGGAGCAATGCAGACTGCGTGGGAGTGGTGAAGAGTGACTAACAGGGCACACCCCACCACAAACAACCAAAAACTCATCAGATGTCTTCCCATGAAATTCTTTCCTTGGTTAAGCTGCAACCAGGGGCTTTTCTCTCTTCCC
>NW_027754251.1:0-301 GCF_054177405.1 Leptonychotes weddellii | reverse complement strand
GAGGGAAGAGCTAAGCTACCCAGAGCAGTAGAGGGGTGGGGGGGAACCCCACATGGGCCAGGGACTTCCAGTGGGGAGGGCTGGTGGCCGTGGGGTCCTGAACTCTAACAGCCCGGAGAGGCCCGGAGGGGGCAGATTCTTCTGTGGTTGGGGCCAGAGCCACGGCCTTTGTGTGAATGAGAAGAAGATGTCCTTCCTCCCTCAGGGCACCGGTCTTGGCCGGGACCCGTGAGCCACCCCAGATGCCCTCAGCCGGGCCCTTGTGTGGGACACGACCTGTGTGCTGTGTGTGAGGTTTTCG
>NW_027754250.1:0-301 GCF_054177405.1 Leptonychotes weddellii | reverse complement strand
CTTTTTATCTGCTACCTTTCCATTTGATCTTGTGTTTCATTTACCCAAATAATTGCAGGCACACAGTTACTCTGTTGCTTTCATAAGTTCTAAGTAAACAAAAAATGCTTTGTTAGAGTTGAAGTATAACAGCAATGTAAAGCACAAAAATAATTTTTAAAATATAAAGTTCTATTGTATTTAAAGAATATATTTATTTTAAAAAGTTGAAACAATGTAGTTCAAATGTGTAACTAATATAGCCCTTAATCTATTTCACAGTGATGGGAAGATAATTTAAATAGATAAGACATGAGAAAAT
>NW_027754249.1:0-301 GCF_054177405.1 Leptonychotes weddellii | reverse complement strand
AGGTGTGGCCAATGGGAGTCACTGGTGGGAGAAAAGAATAAGCCATTCTAGTCTGGTCCCAGTGGTAGAAGTGTCTCAATGGCAGACTGGCACTGGCCACGTGGTGCCCCTTCTGTGAAGGTTGAGTTTGACATGGGCCACACAGTAACTTTCTGGCAGCAAATGCAGCTGGAGGGCTCCAGGCTGAGTGGTGGTAGCAGCTTGCTCATCTCTGGGTGACATTCCTTTCTTTCTCTCCCTTTCTCCTCTAGTCCTTCCAACACCTTTGTAACCACTTTCCAGAATGAAATCCCTTTCTGTT
>NW_027754248.1:0-301 GCF_054177405.1 Leptonychotes weddellii | reverse complement strand
TATAAATTTATAGTATACCCTATGATCTGTGAAGTTAAGCTCTCCTCTCCCCATGTTCCTTTTTGCACCATTCTCTAGAATTTTATGAGAAAAGTACTCTACATAAATTTTAATATTGTTTTGTCCATTTTTAAGTACCTGACTTGGAATTTTTTACTTTTATTTTATATAAAATTTATATATTAACTTTGGAATTTTTACTTTTATATAAAATTTATATATTAACTTTGGTTAATTTATATATTAACTTTGTATAACAAATACAAAAACTTGTATTTTTGTTATATTAACTGTCTCTTTT
>NW_027754247.1:0-301 GCF_054177405.1 Leptonychotes weddellii | reverse complement strand
CTTTTATTTCTCCAGAAAGGGTTTCTCTAATAACTTCCATGCTTACTTCAAGCCCAGCTAGTATCTTTAAAATCATCATTCTGAACTCTAGTTCCGACATCATACCAATGTCCGTACTGAGTAGGTCCCTGGCAGTCGGTACTGCCTCTTGTTCTTTTTGTTGAGGTGATTTTTTCCGTCTTGTCATTTAGTCCAGAGGAGAATAGATGAATGATTGAACAAAATGCTAACAGGGTAACAATGACCCCAGAAAAATATACGTTAAACAAATCAGAAAAGACCTGAAACCAGGGGAAAAGAA
>NW_027754246.1:0-301 GCF_054177405.1 Leptonychotes weddellii | reverse complement strand
AAGCGACCACTTTCTGGAAGGTAGGACGTGCGGAGAAGTGAATCCGAGGCGATATTCGGGAGGATAGACGGCGGGGGAGGGGCCTCCGTCGGCCGCTTCTGGCAAGTGATAGAGCCGCGGAGCACAAAATCGGAACTTTTAAAAGTCTGCTCCGCCGAGGGACGTCACTCTGGTGGCTAAGCGGGGGGTGGAACCCTCCAGGACAGTGTGGTCTCAGGACCCTCGGGGTCACAGAAAGACTGGGGGTGCCTGAGTGCGGCAGAGCTCCCAGGTATCGGAGCAGGGAAGCCGGCTGCAGAGG
>NW_027754245.1:0-4288 GCF_054177405.1 Leptonychotes weddellii | reverse complement strand
TTGGAACCAGAAAAGATCCCAAATAGTCAGAGGAACGTTGAAAAAGAAAACCAAAGCTGGGGGCATCACACTTCTAGATTTCAAGCTCTATTACTCTATTACAAAGCTGTAATCATCAAGACAGTATGGTACTGGCACAAAAAAAGATAAGTAGATCAGTGGAACAGAATAGGGAACTCAGAAATGGACCCTCAACTCTATGGTCAACTAATCTTTGACAAAGCAGGAAAGAATATCCAATGGAAAAAAGACAGTCTCTTCTACAAGTGGTGTTGGGCAAATTGGACAGCCACATGCAGAAGAATAAAACTGGACCATTCTCTTACACTATACACAAAAATACACTCAAAATGGATGAAAGACCTAAATTTGAGACAGGAATCCATCAAAATCCTTGAGAGGAACACTAGCAGCAACCTCTTCAACCTAGGCCACAACTACTTCTTCCTAGAAATATCGCCAAAGGCAAGGGAAACAAAGGCACAAATGAACTATTGGGACTTCATCAAGATAAATCTTTTGCACAGCAAAGAAAACAGTCGACTGAACCAAAAGACAACTGACAGAATGGGAGAAGGTATTTGCAAATGACATATCAGATATAGGGCTAGTATCCAAAATGTATAAAGAATTTACCAAACTCAAAAGTCAAGGAACAAATATTCCAATCAAGAAATGGGCAGAAGACATGAACAGACATTTCTGCAAAGAAGACATTCAAATGGCCAACAGACACATAAAAAAGTGCTCAACATCACTGTGCATCAGGGAAATACAAACCCACAATGAGCTACCGCCTCATACCAGTCAGAATGGCTAAAATTAACAAGTCATGAAATGACAGATGCTGACAAGGATGCAGAGAAAGGGAAACCCTCCTATACTGTTGGTGGGAATGCAAGCTGGTACAGCCATTCTGGAAAACAGTATGGAGTTTCCTCAAAAAATTGGAAATAGAGCTACCCTATGACCCAGGAATTGCACTACTGGGTATTTACCCCAAAGATTCAAATGTAGTGATCTGAAAGGGCACCTGCACTCCAATGTTTATAGCAGCAATGTCCACAATAGCTAAACTATGGAAAGAGCCCAAATATCCATCAACAGATGAATGGATAAATAAGATGTGGTATGTATATATATATATACATCAAAGAATGAAATCTTCCCATTTGCAATGTCGTGGATGGAACTAGAGGGTATTATGCCAAGCAAAATAAGTCAATCAGAGAAAGACAATCATCATATGATTTCACTGATATGTGGAATTTAAGAAACAAGAAATGAGACAGAGGATCATAGACTCTGATCTGAGCACAGAATCTGCATGGAGCTTGATCTCACGATGCTGAGATCATGACCTGAGCCAAATTCAAGAGTCAAACATTTAACTGACTGAGCCACCCAGGTGCCCCAAACCTAGATATTTCTAATTGCTTACGTAACTTGTCACATACATTCAACATTCACACATTTCAGGGTGAAAGAATCACATATATTCCCTAGTCCCTGTGAAGAACTGGCTTAGACACCAAAACTACATTTCAGACCCATCAAATAGTTTATTGTGTTCAAAAAAATCACAATCACAGTTTGAAGAAACCCAAGCAATAAGTGTAGAAGCGATGTCTGTATTGAACATTCACAAGATTCCATAGCCGAGACAGGATACTATGGGGTCTATTACATAGTGATATTAAATGATGGTAGGAAATGGAGGAAAACAGACCCAAGAAGGGGCAACAAACAGGGAATAACTAGATATCAGAATGTCACAGAGCAGGAAGGCATCATTATTCTTAGAACAGCTAAAGGTCTGGAAAATGTGGAAGAACAGTTGTCTTCAGCAAGATGAATGGTTGGAATATTGCCAGGTTTGTAAAGCTACTGAAGCACAAATTTCTTCATTGATCTTCTCTCTAGGAAACTCCATTGTCTGTAGCAGGACACACATAGATCTTAAAGAGTTAAGACAGTTATTTTAAGGTATTTTTCTTTTTCAGATTCCTTCTTCTTCTCCCTTAATCCTTTGACTTTGGAAAAGTCTTTAAATATTCATCTGACCTCTGTCTAGTAAATACAGCTTTTCCACATGAACTGCACCGACTACTCTCCAAGTGAGTATGAATAAGCGGACCATGGCTTACCTTCTTTTAGAAGTTTTAACCACTTTTCAGATTAGAGAAGGCATTGGCCTTCAAGGGATTTTCATTTCATGCAGTGAATCTGCCCTAACCCTAAGTGAGCCAAACTCTGGGAATGTTTCTGAACTGAAGGCCTGCCTCTGAAATCATAAACCAGGAAGTGCCCAAATCTTTCCTAGATCACCTGATTCAAAAATCTGATGTGAAACAATGGTTTTAGGTAGTGGAGATGATTTCCAAGATTGAAGTTGTGGTGTAGGTGCACATGTATGGGAAGGAATATGGGACCTTGAAGCTTTTGGATACCAGATGATGCTAATGTCTGATTCTGTCCTAGCAAAGAGAAATCAAAGAACTATCACTTCCCGGGGAGCCTGGGTGGCTCTGTCGGTTGGGCGTCTGCCTTCTGCTCGGGTCATGATCCCAGGGTCCTGGGATTGAGCCCCGCATGGGGGTCCTTGCTCAGTGGGAAGCCTGCTTCTCCCTCTCCTATTCCCGTTTGTGTTCCTGCTCTCACTATCTCTCTCTCTGTCAAATAAACAAATAAAATCTTAAAAAAAAAAGAACTATAACTTCCCTATCATTTTTCTTTAAAGGCATCACATATACTTTTCCCCACTCTGTCTCCTACCCTTGGATAACTCCATCTATGTCTTCCTCTGATCACATTAAACCCACCTGCAGGTGCCTCACAGAGGCCCTCGGCGTTCACCAGCATTGACCTTGCGCATGCCCTTGATGATGAAGATGGTCCCGACAATGATGCCCACCAGACCCACAACCAGGCCCAGGGCACACACCACATTCTCTGTTGTCTCTGGGAGGGGGGTTGGTGCTTCAAACTCTGGGGGAAAATAACACAGAGTATAGTGTGGAAGTAATGACTGTGGTACGGAGTAGCACTTAGAACCAAAGGTCGGGTATTTAGTCAAAAGAATAGTTATTAATCAACTAAATAAGAGGAATGATATATTAAGGGAATGCAGACTAAACAGTGGGGGGAGCTGAATAATGGGAGAAGGCAAGGAATAGGAATTGCAGCAATTGTTATGGGCAAGTTAGGGGACTCTGGGTCCCAAAGCACCAGACATAGGCATCACGGGAGGAAATCACAAAAGAAAGGAGATTGAAGGATGGTCCATACCCCAGTGCTTGAGAAGAGGCTTGTCCAAACCCCAGTGCTCCACCTTGCAGTCATAGACATCATCGGCTGAGGGCAGGAAGGGGAGATAGTGGAACTTGCGGAAAAGGTGGTCTTCCCTGGGCAGGAAGACTGTCTCAGACACTCCTGTGGTGACAGGGTTTCCATTTCGAAGCCACGTGACATTGATCACTGGTGGGGAGAACTTGTCGATGAAACAGATGAGGGTGTTGGGCTCTCCCAGTTCCACGGGGGTGTTCGAGAGCACAGTCACCTCTGGAGGGACTGGGGACAAAGGACAGAAATTAGCCTTCCCTGCTTAGGCTGGCCCCTCTTCCTCCCACTGAAGCGGAAAAAGCAGTGGAAACTCTGCCCTGAGCATCTATGCCATGTCTCAGATACCTATCTCTGAGACTCTCCCCCATGAACTGGAACCAGTGTTGTGGTATAAGATATATAGAAGGATATTTTAGGTCCTGGAGATAATTTCATTCCTGGTTTCCCCAGCATAGATTTGGGGCAATGACTCTGTGAGTGACTGTTGGTGGCAAGGACAAGATGTGAGCACATCAGGAAAGGAACAAACTCATGTAAAGTTCTTGAGTCTGTGGCATGAGAAGTAGGGACTTGCTTATGGCGAGGTTGGGCCCCTGAGAGGGAAAGTCAGTTACAGTAACGTAACACAACAAGCTGAAGCATCTACTCCAAAGTTACGATTCCCATGTCTAGGAGTGCAGCAGGTACCATTGGTGTTCGGGGTGTGGTTGGAGCGCTTTATCATGATGTCCAGGTTAGCTTTGTCCACAGCTATGTTGGCCAAGGCACCCTGGGCCTCAAAGCTGGCAAAATGTCCAAATTCTTCCAGCCGCCACACTGTCTCCTTTTTTCCCATATCCACGTGGAAAATCTCATCACCATCGAAGTCAAACATGAATTCGCCTGATTGGTCAGGGGTCAGATAGAACTCAGCCTGGATGATCACATGGTCCTCTGAAAAGGCAGG
>NW_027754244.1:0-301 GCF_054177405.1 Leptonychotes weddellii | reverse complement strand
TTAGCAAAAGGTTAGATGGGCCTTAAAAATATAGGTCACGATGATGAATGGTCCAAACATTCGCGGTTTCCACCAGAATCCCAGATGTTGGCAACTAGCTTCCTTCCTTGGATGTCTGAGTGACCCAAGATTTCATGGGTAGTGAAGACTTGAATGTGATACGCTTCTGTGTCTAGTCTTAACAGATTGTGCCAGACATAGTTTCCTTTGAGGAACTTGTAGTAAAAATTTTTTTTTCTTTTCAGACTGCAGAGAAGGAAGAATTTGAACACCAGCAGAAAGAGCTGGAGAAAGTCTGCAA
>NW_027754243.1:0-301 GCF_054177405.1 Leptonychotes weddellii | reverse complement strand
ATCCCTTCAGTGATGTAGATGTTCAAGTGATAGAAATTCCTTTTGGCCAAAGTGGTAGTCTTTGGGTACAAGGGAATGCTTTTCTCCTACATTGCTTTAGTTGGCCCCATCTTGCTAGCTTCTGAGAAGTTCCTAAGTGGATTCTAGTGAGCCTAATGTCATCAAGGAAAAGATAATTTTTTGTGGTCTCTTTGTTGTTTTTTTTTAATAGAATAAGTATTGTTTTATTACTTTATACTTGTTTTTTTTCTTATTTTATTATGTTATGTTAGTCACCATACAATACATCATTAGTTTTTGA
>NW_027754242.1:0-301 GCF_054177405.1 Leptonychotes weddellii | reverse complement strand
TCTATGTCAAAGGAAAGGAGCTCTATAAAAGTAACAGTCCATGGGGCGCCTGGGTGGCTCAGTTAGTTAAGCATCTGCCTTTGGCTCAGGTCATGATCCTGGGGTCCCAGCATTGAGCCCTATGTCAGGCTCCCGCTCGGTGGGGAGTCTGTTCTCCCTTTCCCTCTGCCCTTCCCCCCTGCTCGTTCTCTCTCTCTCTATCAAATAAATAAATAAAATCCTTTTTTAAAAAAGTAATAGGCCTCTCTTCAACAAATGGTGTTGGGAAAATTGGATAGCCACATGCAGAAGAATGAAACTG
>NW_027754241.1:0-301 GCF_054177405.1 Leptonychotes weddellii | reverse complement strand
GTAGTGGCTAACAGAGGTCCCCTCCCCCGCTGTCTATCCTCCAGAATATCACCTCGGATTCACTTCTCCGCTCCTCCTGCCTTCCAGAAAGTGGTCGCTTTTGTATTCAGAGAGTTGTTGCTATTCTTTTCTTCCATCTCCTGTTGAGTTTGTAGGTGTTCAGAATTTTTTGATCCGTATCCAGCTGAATTCCTGAGACTAGAGGAAATCCAGGTCTCCTACTCCTCCGCCATCTTGCTCCGCCCCTTCCTCTTTTTTAATTTATGATACTGTTAGTCCTCTCTGTATTTTTTTTTTTTTT
>NW_027754240.1:0-301 GCF_054177405.1 Leptonychotes weddellii | reverse complement strand
CACACTAGAGAAAACAGATGCAGGAAGTGGCCAGGGTCTTTGAGAACTCAATGGAGCAGTGCCTGCTGATGAGATACACTGCATAGCTCCAAACTTTTACAGGACAGAGAAATAAACTCTCATCTTTGGCCTAAGTCAAAGTTATTTTGAGGGGCTCCTGGGTGGCTTAATCAGTTAAGCATCTGCCTTCGGCTTAAGCCATGGTCCCGGGGTCCTGGGATCTAGCCCCACGATGGGCTCCCTGCTTAGCAGGGAGTGTGCTTCTCCCTCTCCCTCTGCCCCCATCCCTGTTCGTGCTCTC
>NW_027754239.1:0-301 GCF_054177405.1 Leptonychotes weddellii | reverse complement strand
AATACTATTTTGTTGACAGATGAGAATCAAAACCTTGTTTGTCATAGGAAAAATTTAAACCAAAAAAGCTTACCCACGTCACAGCGTATTACTCAGCCATTAAGAAAAATCCTATTTACAAAGAATCTTTAAGAATATAGAAAACTGGTATGATACTGTCTGAAGTATAAAAGGGAAACCGCTGTGTTTTCATCGGCTATAAGCACAACCGTTAAAAAACGTCTATAAGGAGGGCACCTGGGTGGCTCAGTTGGTTAAGCGACTGCCTTTGGCTCAGGTCATGATCCTGGAGTCCCGGGAT
>NW_027754238.1:0-301 GCF_054177405.1 Leptonychotes weddellii | reverse complement strand
TAAAATTAATTAGTTATATTGGTTATTTTTAATATATCTCTCCATTGCTTGCTTATAAATTCAAAGAGGTCAGGGATCATGGCTTTTTTTATTCAATCTAGTTATTGCAGCACTTAAAAGTATATGGCAGGGCGCCTGGGTGGCTCAGTCGGTTAAGCGTCTGCCTTCGGCTCAGGTCATGACCCCAGGGTCCTGGGATAGAGCTCCATGTCAGGCTCCCTGCTCAGTGGGGAGTCTGCTTCTCCCTCTCCTGCTCCCCCTGCTTGTGCTCTCTCTCTGTCAAATAAATAAACAAAATCTT
>NW_027754237.1:0-301 GCF_054177405.1 Leptonychotes weddellii | reverse complement strand
CCCGCCACCGTTTATCCTCCGATATCTGCCTGCAGGATCACGGCTCTCCACTTTGTACCTCAAAACCAACTGCCTGCGATATTCTGTTTGTAGAGATCCAGATCTTACATCTCAGGCCGGTTTCGCGGGTGCTCAGAGTGGTCTGGTAGTTATCCAGCTCAATTCCAGGGACCAGTTGAAATAGGGTCCCCTACTCCTCCGCCATCTTTCCCCTCCCCCCCTGACTTCTGAATTTTAAACAGTGCCTTTTAAAAAGTAGTGCTAGGAAGTGAAGTTACCCTTCTAAATAAGGACAAAAAGA
>NW_027754236.1:0-301 GCF_054177405.1 Leptonychotes weddellii | reverse complement strand
GATTTAGTCTCTTTCCAGGTCACACAACTGTTGAGGAAAAGTTCTAAGATTTGAAAGCAGTTCTATCTGCCTTCAAATAAAACATTCTTTCTGATACTGATAAATATGGAAATTTTATGCCAAGCAAGAATACTCTTTAAAAATGGTCTAGCTCTTTGAGGAAGACGCGGTCGTAGCTACAGCGGAGGTTTGGACGCCCGGCTCCTGCTCCTGACTCACCGCTGCTCGCTCTCACCGAGGAACAAGTCGGTCAGGAAGCCGCGCCGCAGCCATGGCTTTTAAAGACACCGGAAAGACACCC
>NW_027754235.1:0-301 GCF_054177405.1 Leptonychotes weddellii | reverse complement strand
ATCAAGATATAGTAGTCAATCAATTCATCTATGTATTCATTTTCTCTGTCCTAAATGCCTCTTTTGTTTGCTTGCTACAATTATGAGCAGATCCTTGTCCTGTGTAGTGAGGGTTGGAGATGGGAATGTGGAATCTAGAATGAGGAGGCATACAGATCCTGGTCCAGCCCTTGGAAGCTTTTAGACTATAAAGGAATTTAAGTGACAAACCCAGGACACCACCAGACAGAAAGGGAAAATTAGTTTCAGCTGAACATCAGGACAGGCTGTGAGTGCTGGTGGGAAGGGGAGGAAGGTTGGA